>NW_020897695.1:6496588-6689707 GCF_003984885.1 Neopelma chrysocephalum | reverse complement strand
AAAACACCTGCCAGACCCCAAAATATGCTCAGTGCATCTGATGATAAAGGAGAGGCACCAGCTCTCCAATAGTCCTTGCAGTTGTAGGAACCTCAGAAAGCAGCTTTTACAACTTTATTAATACGTTCTGAAACACTTTTTTATTCCCCCCCTCAGAAAAGACAAGGTTTACCAAACAGGGTCACATATTCCTTATCACTTCATTGCTTTCTTACTGGAGCTATAACTGTGGAGTCTTCTGGATAGCCAAAGAAGTTTCATGGGCCCAGAGCTGACTAAAAAGTGGATTATCAAGCAACATCTCTGGAGAAAAAAAATGCACATATCTCACTCCGGTTTTTGTGTTAATGCTCTTCCTATGTACGCTTCACTAGGTTTTTAAGTTCTGTCGTGGTTTGAGACCCCTAAAAATCCAATTCCCAAGTCCAAGTTCCCCCTCCCACAACTCACCCCAGTGTGAGGGGGGTTTTCCAGACACAATACAAGACTCAATACAGGGGGAAGGGAATTATATTACAATTATTACACAAATAAATATTATAATACATTATATACACAATCCTAACTATCTCTCCTATGATAAAGCAGTATTTACATTGGATCAAATCTCTTTTCCCCCCAATAAAAGTCCAGAAGGGAAGAAGGAAAGATCCTTTCCACGTTCAGGGCAGCAGTCTCTCTCTTCTCCAATGCAGCAGTCGTAGCTGGAGTTGTAGCTGAATCTCTCTCTCCATTACACACAAGGGGCTCTCCTCTCACCCCTCTTGGCCCTTCAACTCCAATCGAAGGTCTCTTTCCTGTGGACTGCGAAGCAGGGACAAGGCTCACCTCACCACGTCATATCATGGGGTGTAAGACATCCCATGAAGGTCCTTTCCTTGAGGAGTCGAGTTCCCTCGAGTCAGAATGTTTAGGGCAGCTTTCAGTTCAGTCCTTGCCCTAAGCATTCTATCAGAGCTCCTTTGCTCTGTCTCAAAACTGCCAGTGTGGCAGTAGCAGGGAGGGGGAACAAGGCCACTTCCCCCGCATTCCGTCTGGCCGTCCCGGTCCAGCTTCCAGGACGTCTTGAGCTTCTCAGCTCCTCTTTCTCTGCTGCATGTTGCATTTTAAGACTTCTATCAAGTAGAAGTCCACCTCCTCCTCCTCCTTGGGGTCTCAAAGTTGTTTTGGGGGATTTCAATTCAGTTCTTCCCCCAAAACTGTCTTTGCTGAGCTTAGTTCTCTCTCTCTCTCTCTCTCCATCAGCCATTTTTGTATCTCTCTGCTTAGCTGCATGTGGTCTTTGCTGCTTGTTTCTTATCTTCTTGGCTTTCTGCCACAGTTCCCTGCTCAGTGCTGTCTCTGCCGCCGCTCCTACTGCCCACTCACAGTGGAGAAAGACTCCCCCAGCTCTTCAGTCACAGAACTTGGTCCAGTTTAACACTGCTTCTGAGTTTCTGCAACTTCAGCCAGGGGCTGGGGGGGGCCTTGGCTCCCAATGGGGCTCCTGGCCCCCTCTCTCTCTCCTCGTGGTCTCAGAACATGGCTACTACTCCTCCAACTACTTCATCATCCTTTTTTTCCGGTCTGGTGTGATATGTTTAAATTTTGCAGGGGCATTGATTGGGTCAACATCAAGTGACACCACTCCCTTGGGGGTTACATTTTTTTTTTTAACTCCAGGGGGAAAACACTTTTTTTCCCCACCACAGTTGTCCATTGTATAAAATTCTCAGCACTATTAGAAACCCCTGGCACACACAGAGAGCACTTCAGAAGGATAACAAAGGTTTAGCTAAAACCCCATTTAAACTGCCTGCATCAGTGACTCTCCATGTACTTGCACTAGTGTTAGACTGCCTCAGTTAGGCTTCACCTTGGCTATGGAAGGCTCCAGCTTCATCTTGGACAACAAGGTAAAAAATTCTTTGGTTATTAAAAAAAGTGAAATGGGGAATATGTCCAATACAATACTTTGGTACTTGTGGAATAAAACTGGGCATTTTCTGCTACCTATGTTATGTGTTTTAATTCATTTTCCCAAATAATTTACAAACAACGATTCACGTTTTTCACTACGAGTAAGTAAAATTACCTATTTAAAAATCGAAGCTGTTGCAACACGTTTTCATCGAGTTTGTGCGAGTAATTACATATTAAAATGGAAAATATCCCTTCCAATAACACCCTGGCAGAGTTCACTTCTTCTGCAAGTAATAAAAGTGAGGGAGAGCAAACCATGTTCCAAGATGTTTGGCTGCTACGCCATGAGGCAGCTGATGCATTCCAAATGTCTGTCAGGTCATTTTGCAAAACCAACCACCGCTGATTAATAGTGAAATCTCTCTCTCTTTGGCTTCAATATATTTCTGGTTTTGTTAAACAGGAGAAACTTGCAAATTAGTTGGACTCTGCTGGATGATGCAGCTAGGGGAAACATGCCGCCATTTTGACTGGTTAAGAGGTAAGATGACAGTTAAATGACGACACTTAATCAATTGTCGACCATGCACACAGGTTTTGTGAAATAACGCTGCAGTATCCTATTGTTGGTCTTCAAAAGAGGCAGATCAGTCTCCACAGGCTGTCTTGTTTCTAGGCATCCAGGCATTTTTTTTAGAAGCCCCAAAGTCAGCTTTCCATTTCTAGGGTCCAAGTCTTCCTTCATCTTCATCACTTGGCCCAGAAGGCACATCGTTTTCTCTTACTCTTCATACATCTTCCTTTTTTTGATTCCAAGCTACTTGGAACAGAGATGATATCCGTCTTTGTTTGAAAACTCTATAGCAGTCTGTATGTTGCAGTGGTACCATAAATAAAAAGCAATAAAAATGTTAGGAAAGCCTTTAGAAAAAAACATGTTATTTTTACTATTACTCATGTTGTTGCTATTTAAGAAACAATGCCAGGAAGGTCTAGGACTTGAAGGGGACTTGTAACAATTTTTGCAAGAATACACTATTGAAACTATGATGGTACTGACAGCAAAGTGTTTTGCAAGGTGTACGGGTTTTCCCGCTGCTTTTTTGAGTGCTTCGAACAGATGTTAAATTTCAAGTGGTCTGCAGATACCAATAGGCTGATGGTTCTGCAGGAATCCGAGCAGCAGATGTGCCCTGCACTATGTTTTGTATATTCCCTTTATGAATCAACATGTCGCCCTGTGGGTTTATAGCTAGTTAATTTTGTAATGACATCACTATTTCTATACTTTTAATGACTCTCGCAGGATTTAAATTCTCAAATAACAGAACTCTTGATCCTAGAATTGCTATGTGAAAGCAATATATAATAAACAGATTTCTTTACATCATACAGTTCTATTGCCCACCACATGCCTTCGCTGATAGCTTTTAGGTAGTGCTGGTATGCATGTGAATTCTTCCAAACACTGCAGATTTACAGTGTGGCCCAGTTTCAGGGCTCTGGATCAATGTCTGTTCATCTGTCTACAGGATCGCTACCCTCAAACAAGTGTCGCTAAGTGGCTAGAAGGAATGATGAGGAGAAGGGAATAAGGATAGAAAGAATGGGGATTTCCACTGGCTCTGCTGTAGACGCTAGGTATCACACCCCTGTCAGATGCTGTGTTCCACGGTGGATTAACATTATTACTTGCACGGTACCCAACTGAAATCACAATGCACAGGAAATTGCGCTGCATTTTCCACTGATGGTGACCTGATTGTGACAGGACAGCACTCTGGCTTTTGGCTTGGATGCTTCAGTCTTAAAAGAGAGCGAAGTTATTTTCTCTCTTAAATACAGTTGCAGAGGTTGTTAGAGCCCAGAGGTTTTTGGGCAGAACCTCTGGTAACAGCTGTGGGCTGCACAGAGCAGCCACAGGACACCACCTTTCTTCCCTGGAGTATTCAGTACTGGTAAAAAGGGTCTTTCTTCTTATTTTTAAATACGGGGAGGAAAAAGTGATGCTATGACAGCTGTATGCAAGGGACTTTTCACATTTCCTTCATAGAAACTAATTTTTAGGTATTTGAAATTGACTGGAAAAACATCACAGGTTGGAAAGGGTTCTAGTTAAGTATTAATGTTATGAAGCCTTGAAACACACCTGAAAACTTTTAGCTTTGAGAAATGAGAACTGCATAAGCATACATTCTCCTCACCATATTATCTCAGAAATTATATTCCCCACATTACTGCAAATATAAAAATACATCTTAAAAAAACCCAGCTTTTAGAAAGTGTCTTAGGTCTTAAATTTACAGAATTAATGCTATCTGCTCTTCCTGATCTAACTGAGGAATCAAGGCTTTAATTTCTAAGAAGTGACACACAATTTTTGCATGTATACAGGAAAAAATGATCTCCAGTTGTGACCACGGCAGAGTGTCCACAGTCCTCGCAGGAGCTAGGTGCCCATGCTGAGGTTTGAATCCATCCTGAGAAAGGATGAGGAAATCCATCCTAAAAGGATGTAAGTACTTTCCTGAGTTTTCCACAGTATTTCCTTTTTTTTTCCCTGCCCATCTTTATTTCTTGCAATTCATATTTCTTTAAAAAAGTTGAGTATGAGACTCAGTGCAAGTCTCAGATTTAAACATATGACACTCAGGAAAGCTAATGCTGAGATTAAATCAAATTTGACTGGCCTTTAGCACTGAAAAATAGAAAAGACCAAGCTCCACCTGGAGGTCCACACCTATTGCTTGCACGAGTTATCTGACTTCCATCTTAACTGAAGCTATAAGCAAGTGTGTTGTGTAATGGCAGGCAGCACGCCAAGCCCAGAAACATCTCTGAGTACTCTGAAAGCACAAGCACACTCCCCAGAGACATGGCACACCACAAGTCCCCCAGATCGCCCTCTCCTGCTGTGCTCTGGGCTCCCAAGAAATGCTGAACCAAAACTCTTCCATTGCCTGAACTCAGCATTTCTCCCCAAAACCTCCCAGCCATGACTTTCAGCTTCTCTCCCAAACACCTTGAACTATGGGATGGAAAATCACGCTCAACCTTGCTCCTCTGGCATAACTGAAGTACTTATACCCATAAAGCTTATTTGTGTAGGCACCTAAACATCCTTGGGAGCTTTCCTGAGAAGCAAGGATCACCATAAAACTGCAGGGCTAAGCCGAGGGCACATTGCCTTCATCCAGCCTTCTTCAGCATGGATACACAGGGACTTCCAGTGTATCTGCAGCACTTCCCCTCCTTCAAAACCTGAAATACTGGGCAAAACATGCACTCTGCTACCAAAACAGTTCCCTCAGCTGAGATCACGAAGGAACAAACACACACACACATGGGTCAGATGCTGGGCATGTTGCTCACTGCACTCAGAGTACTCAGATACAGCCACCAGGAGCTCAGCAGCCCAACCCTGATGAGACCCACTAAATATAGGGTATGACTACTTTCTAAAAATGCATTATCTAGACAAAACAGTTGAGTATCTTAGGGATGCAGGTTCTGGTTTTCTGAATATTTCTGATATTTACTCTGACATTTCCTCTGAGTGCGCGTGGTGTTTTGAAAGGAAAAGAGTTTTCTGTTGCTTAAGGCCAGTCCTTCCTGTTTGTTAGTTTATCCCAAATCTAACTTTTCATATGAATAAAACTGTTGCTTTAAGACTGATTTCAAACATGTGGTAAAGGGAAATCTAACAATTTTATGAGATATAGTTACTTTTGTAGAGGGTGAGTTTGCCCCAGGGAATTTTCCCTGACTAGATTTATCACAAGTTTTTTGAACCAGATAATTTTGTTTGATAGCACATCTGGCAGCATCATAAAATCTTGACGTCCCAAGTTATTACACAGGAATTACTTTTGTAAATCATTTATGAATATTAGTGATGTAGGCCTATTCTGGGCAGTAAGAAAGGAAACGGAGCGCTGAAGGACAAAGGAAGGGAAAAAGGATTCCCTGCCCTTTCGGGGCTTGTCAGATAGGGTGGGTATTTATCATTTTAAATGGGAAACATGCTGTCATTGATATAGCTGAAAAGTCCACATAACACAGCTTGTTCCCCATATTCCTTAAATAGGTAAAAGGGGAAGATATTCTAGCTGAGTAAAACCATAAATCAATTTCTCGAAAATCTGGCCCTGTCCGAATCTTAAATAAGGCTTCCCAATTAAACATTGCATATAGCCAAAAGTGTAGTAAACACAAACTAATAACTCAGTAGACTAACGGAGGAAAGACGTACCAAGGCCCGTACTGAGGCAAAATAAAAAGCACATTTTAGCTAAAAAAAATAAATATAAATTCATAAAATCCCCCAAACTCCATGGTGACACACCTTTTAAACACAGCAACATGACTGAATGGAAACTCTTCACTTTAAGAACATGATTAGCTGCTAAACATATGCTTTCAGACAGAAAGCTGGCAAAATGAAAGCTTATGTTTATTTTTAATATCATGAACTATCACACAATTAACTATTTCAGAAGATTACTCCAATCGATTTGGATTGAAAACACATCAGTCATTGAAATAACTTTGGGTGCCATTACCTTGCCAAACCCAAAGCCTAGCATTACATTCCTTTTGAAGAACATACTGTGTGCTTCATGTGCTGTAGATGAATCAACACCAAACACACCATCACCAACTGGGTGGAGGGGCAACAGAGTGGTCACCCAGTATGACCTGGCAATAGGAGACTAGAACAAGACCTTCACTCTTCATTCCTGACATCCTCAATATTGGGAGCTACTGGGTGTTATTTTTGTGTAGCCAGAACAGAGAAAAAGGTTATTTGCAATACTCTGCAGAAACATGTTTCTAAGCTTAGGTAAGAAGGCATTTTGCTGGGGAATTTCCTTGCTTTGGGGCCCATGAGGAGGGAAGGAGCAATTCTCTGACAGCTCCTACTTGACTTCCAAACGCCAGGCTCTTTCAGACTACAGCAAGTTTACAAGGGATACACAGAGCCATTATGAAGCACGTGCCAGTATTACACCATGCGCTTCCCCTGCCAGAGCAGACAATTTCTAAATTTGGCTTCCTCCCAGGAAGCAAATTCCTGTCCATACACACCCAGAACGGATTTCTCACAGATGAGCACGCTGTCCGCTAAAATCCAAAGCAGGCTGCATCCACAGGGTGCCGAGGACCCACCCCGACAGGACAGAGCTACAGCAGGAGTCACCAGTTGTGCCAACTAGAGAGGCACTCCTGTTTTTTTAGAAAGTGGTGACACTGAAAAAAGAAGCTCTAACATGAAAAAGTAAGTATACATTTTTGATAGTTTCAGATCAACCAGAATTAGAAAACGACAGTGTAACATAGTTTAAATAACCGAAGGACGGGTGCTTTCAAGCCGCAAAAACAGCCCCACCAAGAAAAAAACCACAACATGAACAAAAGGAGGAACTGGAAAGAAATGGTGACTTCCAAGATCTTGAATGATATCTACAGGGTATCATCTGGACATTGCTCCTCAGACTGGCCAGCATGAGGCTACACTGGCTGTAGCTAAGAAATCTAATATTCATGTTCTGTTTATCCCCCTCTTTCTGAATGTAAACACATGTTCTGTCTTTTCAATAAATATGGACAACACATGCTCTGAATAGGTACATTGAAAGTCATCTGTTAATTGCAGATATGTGTAAATGACCACACAGTAAGCCTTCCCAGGGAGACAGGGCTGGAAAAAATGGGCGACAGCTACAGGAAGATTAGAAGGTATAAGAAAACTCAACAACATAAGCAAGGTTGATTCATATATTTTTTTTCCTAATTCAGTATAATTACTATTATATTATTTTAGACAATTCCAGAGTGCCAAAGAGTGATGAAGGTTTTTTTTTATTAGTCCATTACAGACAGCGCTTCCTTCAGTAACTATGCTGATGGAAGTAAATCCATCATGTACTAACCATACTCCAATCTCCAACAGAAACATTCCCCATTTTGTGAAGTAAAGTGAGATGTGGGAGTCCTTGACCTTCTAAGTAATTAAGGGAAACAGAGACATTCTTGTTTTTATTAGAGACACACTAAACTATTTGAAAATAATTTGAATAGCTGGAGAATTAGTGTATTTGCCTGTTCATGAGTAGTGCAGATAGTTTAGAGTTCTCTTGGGGGCAACACATCGTAATGAATATCTGCTATTCATATTTAATGCAATCTGCCAAAGAGTGCTTTTGGGAGGACTTTCTGTGTCAATATAATGATTAACAACAGGACTGGAAAAGTAAATGAATTCCTGCAACGGGTGGGGCTGGCAAAAATATCTTGCAGTACTACACCAGAAACACTGGATTTAACTGTACTCTTTTAATAATACAAATGGAAAATCCATTTCCCACGGGGAAAAAAAAAAAAGGCAGCAAACAGTCTTTAAGTTGGAGTTCAAGTGGTAAATAACCTGCATTAATGGAAGGAAAAACAATTCCAGCAGAAAACAATGCCCAAAACAACAAACTGCTGTCTTGAGCAAGTCTGAAAAGCCTGAGATGCAATACTGACTACTAAATATAACAATTAGTATTTACATAGCACTACCCAGAGGTAATGTTATAGTTAGCTCCTTGTCTACCTCTTTGAGTTCCTCAGATGATCTTACTTTCCATACATTTTCTCATACTTATAAAATTTACATAAAGCAAAACGTAAAGTCCTTTTAAAACACCCCGGACAGAAAAGCATGAAAAAGCTTGGCTGAAATACAGTAAGTGACCTTAGTACGAATTTTTCTCCATGACGTTCCAACAGTCCTCCAATTAACACATTTAGATTATTTTTTTTCAAATGATCTGGATGAATCAATCTTACTAAGTTTATATAAGTTCCAGGACATTCCTGTATCAGGATGGCTGCTTTTCCCTGCCGCCTTACTAAGCTACTCCTATTCCTCCCTTGCAACAAATGAAGACAGAATATCAAGGATCCAAAGGTTCATGTCAGCAGCCTAAGGACCGAAATGTGGTAGAGGGGCTAGAGGTAGAATACCGGAATGCTCGCACCAAATGCCCATTCAAGCAGGATGCCTGAAGTAGGATGCTCAGTCTAAGCAGAAAAAGAACAATTGCCAAACAAAGTGTTTTATTATTTAGTGGTTCCCACTGTGGTTATTGTCCAGATCTTTTTTTAATTTGATCTAGAATACACTCAGGGATTCCTTTCATCACAGCATTAGCTCAGATTAAGCATTTTCCTCCACAGTCTCCACCTCTCATCAACTGGCTTTGTTATGTAGTGGTCTTTACCCACGTTAAACTAATTCTGTAAAACTCATTCTGGTGAAGTAACATTAGAGAAACCAGTCTTGCAAAGATACTCTACCAACAAGCAGCAGGGCTACATCTTCCCCCTCCTGAGATTTGCCTGTGGAACTACAACATCGCTGTGTGCCTTGTAGTTCTTTCCTCACCAGTTTTCCACTCTCTGGATATACTACAATGATCTGTGTGGCTTTTACATACCTTCGTTTTCAAATTTCAGGTGGTGCTTCACTTAGTTAGGTTTTTTTGTTTGTTTGTTTGTTTTGTTTTGTTTTGTTTTTTTTAGTTTTGTTTTGTTTTTAGTTTGGGTGGTTTTTAAGACTAATTTTTATAATTAGTCTTTTTCTAGAAATTAAAATTTGCAATTACATCCACAACAGGTGTTTTATAAAGAAGGCAAATTCTTCTAAAGTTCGTATTCTCACATTGTGACAGTTCCTACTAGTCTCTGCCAACAGTCTTATGACGACAAGATGAGTTCTGGCCCTTCTTCCAGGGCCAATGAAAAGCGATGTCACTCAGATACCAGAATTGCCTGCGTGGCTGCTACTGTCCTGAACCCAAGATGATTTTACTCTAATAAAATGTCATATAACAATATTTGCCCTTATGCCCATATTTATTTATTCCTCCCCCAAATATTTCCCAAGTGTTCTGTAATGTGTTGGGCTCTGCAGGACTTCTGCCCATTTCCCACAGCTGCTACCATTCTGGCAAAGAGCTGAACCTTCTTGGTCTAGGACAGGCTGGCATGTGATGCAAAAAGCACAGGAATGCCTTCAGTTTCACATTCCCTTACCATTTCTAAATGAGCTAAGCAGTTACTTCCTGAAACAAGCTCTGCTGTGTAGAAGAAATTCCTCATTATTAATGCGACCAGGGAAGCCTGCATACCACTTGATCTCAGGAGTGGAGATGTCCACTCTGTGCTGTACAGGGTAATACAGCAGCAGGCAAATCAATCAAACTTCACAAAAGTAACGATCTTCTTGACCGTGATCTCGTTTGGTGCTAATGCACAGTTCACGTACGCATAAAAGTGACATTTTTTCATCTTCTGACCTCCTTAGCACTGTGACCAGACCTCTAATTATTAAGTATTTTGCACTATGTATCTCGGTATAAAAACAGAAGCCAAGTCACAGGTCACAGAGGCAACAGCAGTATTAATATCAATGAAACTAAATCACCACAACCTAAACGTTTATAGTAAGCCCCTTGTGCTCACACAATTCATACATCTGAGATATACTGTAGTCTGTTTAATGGGAATGGGAACACCTACCCCAACTGTAGATTAAGATAACTTAATGCAACTTGATATAAGGTTATCTGCCATCATTAAAAGTCTAAAACCAAGACAGAACAAAATAAGACAATAATATGAATGCTTAAATGGTGGTAACTTTGAACAAAAGCTGTTGAACTGCATTGTTTAAAAAGAATAAAAACATCTTTATAGCATTCCTGTTATGTAAAATCATTTTTATTGAATTTTACATGAATGGAATGAATCTGGAAGATAAAGAGTACAATAGCTTCAAGTACGTAAAGAGCAGTGGTTTGGCCAAACTTTAATTTCTTCAGGACTTTGCAAGAGAATTCTATATTCTTCCACCACTCAGTATAAGTTCTAACTTTAATAGAGGCCATAAGTCATACTGCCCTCATCCCTCGGGTGACTTCATTGGGAAAAACAAACAATCAAACAAACAAAATCCACAATAAAGAACAGAACCCTGAACTATAACCCAAAGCTCAACCTGCATGCTTCCAGGAACTTGTCTCTATAACTCCAGTGATATAAACCTCAAGCTCAAGAATCAGAAGTCTACAGGTTTCCAAACAACCCAGTCTTGCCACTACAGATATGAAAATAGAGTACAAACCAGAAGAGTTATCCTGCAGTGGTCTGTGTCTGAAAAGAAATTCTCACCCAAGTCATCATCCATCCTATCTTGCTAATTTTAGCTGGTATTTTCAAACACTATTGCCTTGAGCTGTGCACAACAACTGACAGGCTTTCATGCTCAGTCACAGAGAGCCAGTGCTGCAAAGCACATGAACAAAAATACTGCCCTGAAAATGCTGGGACCCAGGTGGCACAAAACACAAACCCCAAGATTCACAAATAGCCACTCATTTTGCATATTGTCAGAATTTCATACTTGGCACTACTTTTCTGAGAGGCTGAACACTGACTGGTTTATTAATCCTTAATAATGCATCTGCAACACAGTCTAAATTCCACAACAATAACTTATGGAAAATAAAAACTCTGCATTGTTGATCATATACATTTGGTATTTACCAACGTATGCCTCAGAAAAGGTTCCCATTAACTAATAAAACTATTTCTTCAACAAGTGAGTGTTCTTGATGTATTGGGGGATACATTCAGGATGGTAATCTTATATCAACCAGGATAATTTCTGACAGGATTGGAAAATTGGAGTCACTTGTAGACCTTCTGGCTGAAAGTGTTTTGTTTTTCACCTCCAATAAAGATAAACACCCGGCAATAAAACAGGGCAAATAAAAGCCTGACCCAATTATACTTCTTCCCATGTGTGACTAGATGGAATATGTCCACACAAGAAGAAAACAATTTACTTTAAGACTGTTCAGTCTTCCAACATATGTATGTAAGACATGAAGCCAGAATTAGCATCAGGCAGTACAAATCCTATAACTTACTCTTCAGAAGTTTTGTCTTCACTGTGATTTCCCGTTCAAGTTTGGAGCTGAAACTTTGTGTGATTTCTGTTGAAAGATATATTAGGGACACTGCTATAACAAGTCTCCTTTTCCTCTAGTAGAAAGTGCAGTTGTTCCGCAGATGTGCTGTTTAGTCAAGACCTCATATCCAACAGTCATAGTAGTGTATTTAGACAAGCACCTTCAACAACAAACTGATCTGAAAACCTGTATACATCTGGGTTTCCTGGGTAATAAATACATCAGTCATCCACTGCAAAGACCTCCAGAGATGTATCTTGTCTATGTGATGCTACTTAGAGAGTTTATACCTGGGACAGCTTTATTTGAAGCCGCTTAGACATATATATAACTTAAGACCAAGCAGAAAGCTTGTGTTTGTCGTAAGGCAATGGAAAAACCTTGCCCAGCTAATACACTCAGCAGTGCTGCATGTAGAACTGTCGTGGTTTGGGCTGCGATAGAGTTAATTTTCTTCCTAGTAGCTGGTAGAGTGCTGTGTTTTTTAGATTTAGTATGATAATAATGTTGATAGCAACAACTAAAGCATCACTGTGTTAAGTAGTGTTTACTCTAAGTCAAGGGCTTTTCAGTTTTCCATGGTCTGCCACCGAAGAGGTCCACAAGGATAGCTGACCCCAACCGGCCAAAGGGATGTTCCATGCCATAGAATATCATCCCCAGTATATAAGCTGGGGAGAATTGGCTGGGAGATGCCTATTGCTCACAGAGTGGCTGGGCATCGGTCAGTGCATGGTGAGCAACTGTAGTGTGCATTGCTTGTCTCCCTTGCATTTTATTTATCTCTCTCTTTTTGTTGTCTCCTTTTTCATTACAATGATTCTTATATTTTATTTCAATTATTAACTTGTTTTTATCTCAAACCATGGGTTTTACCTTTTTTTCTCAGATACTCTTCCTCATCCTGCTGTAGGGGTGAGGGAGTGTGAGCAAGTGATAGTTGGTTGCTGCCTGGAGTTAAACCACAACAGAAACTCCATCACAGATTCAAGGGCTCATTCTGCAGCCACTGTCAGCTCACAGCTACCAGCTGTCCACTGGGTTGCTCTTCACAAGCTGCCCAGGAAGAAAGTAGTTACTTATGGAAGAAAACTAAAGCAGTAATAATTACTGTACAACTTAAGAGAATTCTGTACTGAGGAGCCATAGTTGTTCATGAATACAGAAAGACCAATTTTTCTTTAAAAATTACATTGGATTCTGGAGCTAATACAATAATGCAGGATATGCCAAAATCTATAGCAGGTTTTGTCACTCTTGGTTTCCACAGCTTCTCTATGTCATACAGTGTGTTTATTTTTATAAAAACAAGATTAAGTGAAAATGGCATTTCACAAATGCATGCTCTTTGCCCAAGAAAAATACATCATAGATGAACAACTAAAATTACTCTTAAAATAATTTCAGGATGAACACAATCAGTCTTTGTTAGAGGAGAACTGGTCAATAAAAGCTATTAATGCCAAACACTTACTTGCAGGTGATGGGGTGCTGCATCCACTAGTTGGTTGGTGACTCTGGAGTCCATGGAGAGAAGGTAGTGACAGTCCTCCAATGACTGGAGGAAAAAGTAATGGATATGGTGCTGCTGGATAGTGAGTCATATGTCCATTCACAGTTGGTACTGGACATGTACGGCTACTGGTTGTCATGATAACACCTCACAGTGGACAAATATTATGTTGCATCACTCCAGGTCAGCAAATATATACCTCAAATTGTGAATGAACAGCGCTGTCAAGTCTGAAGGTACTTCTTGAGCTGGATTGTGTGATGAAGAAAACGTAATTCACTAGATCAGGTCCATCCTATATTTCATTGCTGCTTTCTACTGTTCTCTTTTCTAGGACATTCTTGCTCTGTAGACTGTGGATAAAAAGTCTTTTTACTCTGGTATCAGGGTGCAATTCAGTTGCTTATGCAAATGTTTCTCTGGGAGTACAGTTGCTCTCTACAGATGTATGCTGACACTGAGGGAAGAAAACAATATATTGATTATAGTATACTTATTTTTAAAATATACACATAGAAAAATCTTTTATCCCTTTGTTACTCTTGTTAAGTCACAACTTATTTATAAGTATCCCATGAGATCAGCTTGATGGTTACCTAGGGGTAAAACTCTCACCCTACTGAAACTAACAGAACACCCATTAACTTGATCTCCCTGCTCCATGTGCTATATCAAAAGCTATTTCTGGTCTGTCTGATACAACTTGGTTTTGGAAACTGGCAGATTTAAAAACAATGCATCAATAATTACCTGAAATACAGACACTGAGGGAGAAAAAAAAATCAGCTTCTGAAAAATTTTCCTGTATGTGAAAGCTTTCAGTTTCCCACTAGAAGCTACAAAACGAATGGTACTGAGGAAGCTCTCCACTCACTTCGGCACCATGGCTCAGGCACAGCACTGAGGCACCGTGTCTGAGGGCAATTTTAGATCGGGCTGTTAAAGCACAAACTGATTTACCAGTGACTGTTTTCACAAAGAATAGTTAGTTTATCTTATCACTTAGGAGACACCTCACTGATTGTTCTCCCTTTCTTTTTTCTTTTTTTTCTTTTTTTGAGAGGAAGGGAGAACTGCCCGAAGAAACAAGCACTCATTATTTTATAAGCTGGATGAGTGACTGACATGATGGCAATACAGTGCTCCTGTGCTTTGCTAGGGAACTTGCTTGCTCTCATGACCACCATCTTCAAAGTCATCCAGAGCTATACACACCTTCCTCAGTGTTTCACCCAAATGACTGTCGCCTTTCAAGGGCTCCTCCTCTTTTCAGTCTCTGCACCAAAAGCCTGAGGCTGAGAACAGGGCACTTCTATGATATTCTCAACTGTGAAATTTGCTCCTGCCATAGCTGTTTATATACAGCAAATGGCCGGTGGTCTTTGAATCAACCTGCTTGTGCAACACCAATAAGGGCTACTGTTGTCTTGAGAGATACTCTACTGGGAAGGCTGCAACCAATCCATACTGCAAATGCTGCTCATGCAGTTACTCATGCAGTACTCCAGGCAAAAGCTGGGGAGTACTGCAGCCGACTCCTGAGCATCACCCTGTACAAGGAGTTACTCATGTCCTCCAACACATGCTGTTGAGGGAAGACAGTAGAGCCACACAGCAAACTCAGCCATCCAAAAGCAAAGCAGTCCATAGCTGCCTAAAGGCTTTATTTCCTGAGACAACATACTACACTCTTGCATCTGCTACAGTCAGCAATCAGTAACCACATCCAGAGCTATATAGCACTTTTATCTGTAACTCTTTGAAATTATAGCCTGAAACCAAAATGCAAGAAGATTTTTGGGTGGGAAAATAAAGGGAGAGGTGAAATGATGTGTCAAGGTCACAAAGCAAAATTGATGCCAGAGGAGGAAAATGTGACAATGCAACGTTGACTATCAGTACTGCTACTTAGTGTACTAGTTGTCGGTAAGAATTCAAATGAGAAAGAGAAAAAAGAAAAAAAACAATCCTGGATCCATATGTTTGCCTGTCAGAGAGCAGCGGAATGTTTCTGCTCTGTGTGGAATACCAGCAAAGGTTACCAGCTGTGCATGTTTTCAGACAGCAGTTTCTGCTGAGTGCAGCCTGCTTGGGGATAACAGAAATATAGCTTGTATTTGATAACTGTGTAAATTATGCACAAAATACCTTTAATGCTAATGGAGGCTGATGTATCCAGAGGTGAGGCTGTAAGGGGGGGTACAACGAGCTAAGGCACAGATGCTGACCATGCCAAGCTCGAGGACCATGTGCCTGGAGACGAGTGAAACCAGGAAGATCTTTTGAGGGAGCCTCAACAGCTAAAATATATTGACTCATTAAAAATACAAAATGAGATGAACCATCACTGGCTGGCACCTGTTTTACCTAGCTAAGGCTTTATGAAGCTTAAGAGACAAGGAAAGTCAAGTATCAAAGGAACACGCAAAAAACTAATGTTTTCTAAAGCAATACCATAAGAGCTGGCAAAAATACTATACTTCTAAGTGTTTGCAAAAAAACTAAGAGGGGAGGGATGCTGATGAATACCAGCCCTAAAAATGTGTGCATTAAATTAAACATAGAACAAGGCAATCTGTTTTTAAGTGATGTAGGGCTTTGGAACTAAAATTCGTCTTATAAAACTACATAATGCCTTCAATTATATTTCTATTATACAGAAAAATGCAGAGCTCATCATAATTTATAAATGTTCCCAGAACCACATCAGATATATTTGCATATTTAAGTGAAAAGTATGCAGAAAAAAAGCAACTCCTTCAGGACAGAGGGGAAAAGGAGCACTTGGGGAAACTCTTTGGTCACTTCATTACTGGAGGATCACGGTTTGTGATAGACCTGGTGACAACAAAATGCAGCAGTGTTAGAGCTCCTCAGTGTGCAAATACATATATCTAACACTACCAAAACTAGGTTCTAATCCTATAGTTCTGCATGCAATATTTATACACTGAAATTTCTACCTGAAAGTGAGTTTCTCTTGCCTTACTCAAAAATCTGCCTTCTTTCACGACTCATGGCTGGAAATTTCCTGCAGACAGCTGTGCTGGAGATAAGTCTTCAGGACTTGTTCCTCTCCAAAGTTCTTCAGAACTTTTCTCTCCAAATATAGGCAGAGAGGGAAGACAGTGTAAAAGGTGTGATACTCTAATAGTGTACTATCTGACTCCAGGTATTGTCACTTGGGAGCAGCCAGCTCTTACAGATGTTCACACGGCTGAACATCTATATAACGGTCAAGGAGGAAATTGCAGGCAGACACCTACATATCAGCACTCCAGCTTCTTGTAAAGAAGCAAATGCCACTTGTTTTCTGCGATTACCAAGAGACTTCCCTTGAAGAGACTACAGACCCATCACCTCCATCACTGCACAGCAGAGGACATCACAAAGTAGAAACTGCTGCAGCACAGGAAACCCAACGATCAGTTGTTCCCATTCACACCAGTTCCATGGCACAACTCCCAAGGCACACTTCCTCATGTGTTACCAGACTGACACGTTCATGTCCCTGAATTCAGTGATGAAGACCCAGCACTGGACCTCAGCCACAGATGTCTAGGCTGTATGTGTTTCCAAGGTGAAAACATCCCTTTTGCTTAACTAAACCTGTACCACAGAGCAAAACACTGTATGAGCATCAGCTTTGAGAAGGAGATTTTTCCTTGTTGTCACTTGCTATGGTAAATACCACCCCCCCCCCGAAGGAGCATGTCCTCTCTGGACCATGACATGTGCCCAGAAGCAAGTCCCATCCTTTCCATGCCATGTGGACTATGAACATATCCTCCTCTGGCCTACACTTGGATTTACTTGAGGAGGGAGCTAACAAGCTTACCCTAAATGGGACAGGAAGAGCCAGTTACCACAGCTGAGGAGCAACTCGGAACAAGCCAAACTGACTGCAGAGTGACCTTGATGGTGGATGATCACCCATTCACGTGAGGCAACAGCATGGATTTCTGCCCTTTAGGCAGAAGGCAAAATCTTCAAAAAATGGCTGTCATCAAGGCACTTCAGAGGATCTACTCAGCATATGATGCAAATCCTCTTCCATTAGACTGTTCCTTAGTGACTGTTCATGAGTACAAGGCCCTTAGTACAAGCAGTATGGAAAAAGATCATACAGAAAAGTTCCTTTGAAGGTTCACCAAGAGATGATCACACTGTGCACTACTTTGCATTGAACAGCGGCCAATGACTCTTCTTTGACAGAACATATGCCTCCTCCTTTTTGGTTTTTACAGGCTTTTTATTGACTTGACTTCAGTGATAAAGCAGATGGCCACAAGGGAAGGAGGCTACAGTAGCTCTAGTGCAGAGCAGAATATTTATCAACTGCAATTAATGCAGCAGGTGTACCTGTCTCTTCCAAATTTCTTCTCAGTGTTTGTGCAACCGAGCAGAAGTTAAAAACTAAAAATTTTCACATATAAGCTCAAAATTTTACTGGATAAACAGTGACCGAATGTTCTTATTGTCTCAATTTCCCACGCATTATGCACAGGCTTTACTACAGAAAACAGCTTTGCTCTTCAGACATCTGTCAGTTCTCCTGGAATGTACTAAATGTATTGGGCCTCATTCATTATATTGCAATTTAACTTACATTTGGTAACAATATTTGGTATTACTGTAACATAGCTCATCCTTCTGAATTTTTCACTTGGATAAGATTTATTTGAATTCCTAAAACCCCTTTGCTGTTACAGGTGATTTTGACACACATCAACAGCTGGACAGGCAAGAAGCCAAGGCAGGAGGCTTGGCCAATAGTTCTATGTCAGTAGGAAGGTTACGCTCTGTCCTCCCTTCTGCCAAAACCACCCCAATTCCACATTCCTCTTCCTCCCCTCTCACTACCAATAGCAGGGAATTAAGTTGTCAGCATTGCAAGTAAAGCAGAATTTTTGCCTTTCTTTCTTCTCTAACTTCTGAAAAGGTCAGTGGGGAGTTCTGCCCTACCTATGGCAATGTTTGAAATTCAGCAGTCATTTTAAGATATCCACAGCTTTGGCACCCAGAAAACTTCTAAGCTTAATCCACCATCCCTTCTGCTGCAGCAAACTGCTGTTGCTCTTCCTTTACAATTGGGGGATGAAACGAGGAATGCAGGAGAGGCACGCCGACATGAGGACATGCTCTGCACAGAGCTGGGTCCTGGGGAATTTGCTTCTCCAAGCCCAGCAGTCTGCAGCGTATCTGTCCCCGAAGTTTCCAGGGTCATGAAGGAAGTCTCTTCTAAGTTCATTTCCCATTTTCCTGCCAACAAAAAAAATCTCCCCCTCTTAAGTCTTAGGCTAAAACAGGAACTTCTGGACTGGGAGGACAGCCTGGGCAGTAAGGCAGGAGAGGCAAGTTGCTCCTCTCAGAGCAACAAAAACAGTTGCAGAGAAATTTTGCATGCAAAACCTTTCAATAATATATTACATGTTTTTCCCAAGGGACAGAGTTGGTGGAGTCCTTATTTATTATATGGCTTCAAGACATATTCTAATGCTGTTTTCAAAACAAGTCAAGTTTTGAGAACCCTTACTGTATTTAATGTATAGTTTGTATTGAAATCCTTGATTATGCATATGCTTTCTATTATGCTGGCTGATGGTGTTGCACTGAACAGTACTGAATAATTCAGCAGATTTAGCACGACTCAAGTGTAAATCAGTCAGATAGAGTAACACCATAACCACACTGCCTTTAAACTCTTAAAAATGAATGGAAACTTTTATTTCATAAAGAGGTGTACTCTGTTCTGCACCAGTTCTCACTGACTATGAGATGTTGCATTTTTGTTTTCTTGGCTATCCAATGAGATTTAATTAAACAATAAACTAGTTACCGTGGCAAGAGTAAAAAAAAAAATCCTTTGGAGTGTTATGTTTCCTTTATTAGCATAGTGATGTGAAACTAAACAGAAAAAGCAATCTAATAACAAACATTCCTTTGAGAAGGGCTCTGGGAGCAAAAGGACATCCACTTATTGTTCAGCCCATCCCATTGGTCCATATACGGCAATAAAGGTACAATAGAAGGAAACAGGAAACAGACTGGCACATCTGCATTATCTTATTAGAGGCTAATGGATATCTGAGAGGAACATGCATCTGATGCTGAATAGTCTGTACCAATCTCCGAAGCAATTACTCTTAATTAGTGGATTCTGTTTATAGATGGAACTTAGTGTACCCTTCTGTATCAAAGAGATGCAGGCATCTGGAGAGAGATATGGTTTTCTTAAAGGGAAAGCACTGCAGCACAATGTGAGGGTTGGGCTGTTGGGGTTTTTTTTTGCAAATAAAAGCTCTCTGAAGCATAATATATTCTACTGTATTATTAATCAAAAGAGTATGATGGTTTAAAAAAAGTAAAGGAGAAGAAAAAGGCCATACTTTTAATCTCAAACTCTGAAAGTAAACACAGAAAGCTAATACTCGCATATGAATTATATGACAAAACCCACTTTGATGATAAGCAAATAAACAACCGAACCTAAAATTTTCAACCGCTGGCCAGAAAGCTTAAAATAGCAGCTTAAGTCAGAAGAACAACATCTGCATTTTGTATCTGCCAAGTCTGCAGCCAAAAAAAGTAAACCACTCTATATGACCAGATGCATGAATAAAAAAGAAAATGCATGAAACAGAACTTCAAAGTCAGTTTATTGAAAAGCAGATCTGCAGCTCTTACATCCCATAACCACAATTGTCACATATTTTCAACTATAGGTGCAAGACTTATGGGAAGAGGGAAGATAAATCGTTGTAACAAAATTAAGACACTCTTACTACAACACTTTTCCAACATCTTGGTATGCAAGATAGCTGTCTGCTGGGGGACTGTGAATTCCTTTTTGTCATAAAGCTGACACTTGCGAAATGGGTTTCTGTTTTATTTGGGTTCCCCCCCCCCCGGCATTGTTAAGAGATAATGAATATAACTAATACAATTGTTGTTTATTTGAAAATACTATTGGGAAGTATAAAAGGAGGGGGAAAAAAAGCTTCTTTTTCCCTTCTTCCCTACACAGCTATGCTTCGAATTGCCCGCATTGCAAACATACACTGCATATGCCTGAAAAAGAGCAAATCTAAATCTGAAAGGGGAAAAGGAAAAAAAAAAGTGAGACACAATGACACCCATTTATTTACACACCATACAACAGTACCCTGCTGTGCCAACTATTGATTTTAGTGGAACTGAGAGTCCATGTTGGAGAGTAGCAGCTGTGAGTACACAGCCTGAATCCTCATATGGGAACAATACTCCATAAGCAGAATAACCTATTTCAGCCAACCTTCATGTATAACATCTAACATTAAAAACACACAGAGCTTACATTTCAAAATCTGAAAGGCACTATGGTTATTTGTTCCACAAGGGTTCAGAGGAGTTATTAATTCATTTGTGCTAGCACAACCAAGAGGTGTGAAGGATTGAAAATCCATGCTTCACGTCTGTTATTCCACAGATATGTTATTCTGTTCTATAATAACCGTATTTAAGATTCTGCCACTGCATCCGCCAATTTCTCATCTTCTCCTGTTGTTTGCTGTTTTAAAGGCCTGTTTGTAACTGAAAAGTGGTGTGGTTGGGGTTTTTGGGTTTTTTGGTTTTCAGGGTTCTTTTGTCGGGGTTGCAGGGCGGAAGGGGGTAGGAAGGTTGGTTGTTGCTTTTTTTTTTCCTACAGCTATCTGCATTCCATGTTTCTTTCATTACTCAGCAGTTGCCAAAACTATACTGAGAGTAAAGATAAATGGTTAGGTCAGGTGATGGGGTTAACAATTTACTGTGTGTACTGCCCCGAGAGCCAGATATAGTAGAATTGGCTCATGTTTATGTACAGGATGAGAAGTTGATTTCCTGTGCAGTGGCTTTCAATCACCTCTGTAAGGGACTCCTTTGCAGTTTTCTGCAGAGAATTCAAAGGACTTTGAATACATTTTGTGCTAGTATATAGGACACTCTGCTTTGTAACTAAATACATTCCTAACTTTGTCACATTTGAAAAAATCCCAAAGGACAGTCAAGAAAAAAGTTCTCTTTCATCTATGGAAACCAAAGGAAGGGTAATTGAGCTTCTTGCTCCCTGAGTTTAAGTGAACTTTTACACTGATTTTCCTCCCTGAAATTTAAATGCTATTTCTTAATGCTTAAAATTCCTCTTCCAGTGGCATCCACACTTCTGTTCTTACATTGTCATCTCTGTTGTTCTTTATTAGTGTTTAAAAGGATGTAAAACAGTAACTCCATATTAAGAATATCCTAAATGAGAGACTATCCCATGTGCTACAGAGGTTTAGGAGATCAGAGATTTGCCAGACCAAACCTGTGGGGGTTTTCTGCAGGCTGAAACACTGTTTCCCTGTTCCTGCCCATCCACAAAACTCAAAGGGACAAACACATCATTTCTCTCAAACACAATTCAGATGACCCACAATTTAAGCAGCACAGTGTAGTTAGCAAAAACCAGCTCTTAGAAAGCAGGTTGGTCCTTCAAGTCACATATAACCAGAAACTCCAGTATGAAGATTTTCCCACCCAAGGTGCTGTGCCTATTGCCTTAATTCTCCAACTACATTTTTTCAGCAGGTATCCTGTGTTCCTGCACAGTTTCCCCCCACAGTTCAGAAAAACTAGACTGGACTTAGGAATCCAAATTATCCTTTACTGTCCTATGTGTCCAACCAGATTGTTTTGTTCCTAGCTGCTTTTATACAAGATGGCAACCATAAAGATGAAAAATGATCATTTACAGGACTAAGGAACCTATCCTTTGGGTTTCCCCATCATCATCAAATCAAGGCAGGGAGAAAGAACAATAGATAACAAAGGTAAGCAGCAACCAGTGCGAATACACTTCTAAGATTTAGGAAGATTTAAACAGGCCAACAGGGAGCACCTTAAACTGACAGCATACTCAACTATCTGTAAAGGAAAGGTAGCATCTCTAATTAAGTTCAGAATGGGATATACTTCCTGTCCAGCAAAAAGATCTTCCACTGAAGATCTTCCCCTTAACTGGTAATTAATTGGTCTTTAACCCTGGCTACAAGGCATCTCAAGATAGCATCACATAGATTCCCAGCCAAAGCAAGTTTTTGTGAGAAGAGCTCTTGGAAGGAGATGGCAAGCCAGGGAAAGGGAGACTCAGTTATCAAGGAAAACTACATCCTGCTGCCTATGTCCAGTAATGTCATCCAATATTTTGGGTCATGCGGACATTTACAAGTATGACAATCACTTCCCAAGTGGTGTTACAGCTAGAAGGATGTAAGGAATCTGTCTGAAGCCTCCCCAGCATGCTCTCAGAGTGCTCATCCTTAACCTTCTAGCTGATGAGAAACATGTCATGGTGACCAATGGCAAATACAGCACTTACCATCACTGCAACTACAAAAAAGGTCTTATACTGACTGTTTATAACTTTTAAGAGGCCTCCGAGATCAGTAAGAGGGGGTCAAGTGATGTTATTGTTTTGGTGACAGATGGAAGATCCCTAGTAAATGATCGTGGCCTGGGAGTCATTACAAGAATGGAGTACTTCATTTGCTCAGAAGCTGAAGAGGGAAGCAGCTTTGGAGTGCCGTTTCTTGACAGAAAAGTACATTTCATTGGGAGGCCAATACTCTATGGTCACAACATGCACTGCAGAAACAGGATGACAAGATATTTCCTTAAAGGACAGCATGAAGATATGCAAGACCAGCGACAATTTTATTGATGAAAATACGTGGGTTTTGGTCTCAAAACCCCAACCAGTGAAGCCAGGAGTCAAAGACATGGCTCATCAAATGCTCTACAAGTGGCAGATGCTGAAAACATCAGTTTTGATGGCTAAGCTTTATCTGTACATCAATGTGAGTGATGCAAAGTCAGTACAGGTTTATATTGGGAAGGCACAGGGCATTTTAGATCTGCAGCCTTTGCTGTTAGTCTTTTGAATATGACATTGCTAGAGATGACCGTCCAAGTACAGAAGCAAGCCTCATCTATCTGTTCAGCCTTAGAGGTAACTTCCTGAGAAGACTTGGTCTTAGCAGAACCATCACAATAAAGAAAAGCAGCACACCCTCCCCTGCCTGAGGTCATTTGGGTAGTCTTCCTCTACATGGACCCGTATAGGGTATCTTTAGTGGCACTAAGGATGAAACCTCGTAGTCAAATTCATCCAGCCTGGATGTCTAGCCACAGCTGCAAATGGTGGCATTAGACTTGCTTTCTTCACCAAATAACGGAAGAAAATATTCTACATCTTCAATTTCCACTTTGTTCAATATCTGCACAACCAGTAAATACAGATCTTTTAGTACCCCACTATGGCACTGATGTGCTGCCTGGAAATGCACTGAAGGGTCAGTGTAGTATGTGATCTTCACACACTGTGAAAAGAAACAAAAGGACTTCAAGAGTCACTGAGACAAACAAAGAGGAAAACAAAATTTGGTTTAACTTGGAAAACATGCACCACAGAGGGAGACCCCACCTCAGCTTAGCACACTTCACTTTAAAAGTCACACAGAGAAGGATCCTGCAAGAGTCCACTTAACTGCAAAGAAAAATTCTGCTATCTGGAGTAATCTAAACTCATTGTTAGGATGAGCATGTGGATTCACTCACAAAATGAATAATGTTTATTCAGGAGGGTGTCTGAGAAACCTGAATAAGGACTTTGTAAGGGATGTGCCTGAATTGTGAAATGATGTAGGCTTCCCAATCCCCCAGACAGAGCTGGGAGGGAAGGAGGTAGGTTCAATCTATTAGCAGTCCAGCCTTTCGCATTTCAAGGCTGGAAGTTCTACTTCCTCTGAGCTAGAGAAGTTTGCATCCTTGCTGCACCCATTTATCAAGTGAGGACGGTGATCCAAGTGGAACAGGAAGAAAAAGAGGGTTCAAGCACTGGTTGTGAACTTTGTTTCTGAAGACTAGTCTGTTAGACTATAGGTTCATCTATCATCTTAATATCATAGAGGTGTGGACGCTGTGCTAACACAAAATAACTTAACACATATAATCTATCACCTTTTGTTATATACATCAAGTCTAGTAGTATATCTGCCGAAAGGTTCTGTAATTCCTCTGAGTTATTAGAGTCTTCTGTCCTACTTTACCCAGAAGACGACATTTCTGCTGTCTACGTCAGGCTTCTGAACCTTCACTTATTACATATCACAAGTTTCAATATATTCCCAGTAAGACTCCCTGAGGGTCGGCAGAATATGCCAGAGGGCTGGTGAAGATTATGAACATCTATTTTAAAACCTCTGTTCTCTGTAGCTCCCTGTCACAAGAACAATAGGGTAGCAAAATTAGGAACAAGCACAGCCATTAAGTAGGAGGGGAAAAAACCATGGAGTGGATCGCAGAACAAAAATAGCATTTTTATTGTCAATATTTTGCTTAACAGGGAGCCAATAAAGCAATTGCAAAATGCTAATAATAAACTGAGATAACACTGCACATGTAAGCACCTTCAGAGCCATCCTCTGAATCATTTGAAAATGTTGCAAAAACCTTGTAAGTCAGGTCATAAGGACAGAGGTGTAACAATCAATCATGGTAGCCACAAAACCAGAACATCTTTTCCGCATTTGAACACTCAGAAGATCTATATTCCAGAATTGTCTGCTAGAGACGCTGGACAGATGGATTACATTGTCAGAAAGACCAATGACCTTACACTTCACTTCCAAAAGCAACCTAACAGGAGCCTAAGCACTGACAAAATTTGAGGAGACTTGTGTCATGCCCGCCAGTCTGCAAGGTAGGACTCCTGATACAACAGAAAGGTATTTTTGCAGTGTAAGCAAGCATGTGAATTAACTGCAGAGCAATCATTTCCAACGAGCTCTTTTCTGAAAGTATCTTTCCACTGGTAAATGCAAGACAACTTTCCCACTTCTGTGGGCAGAGAAACCAGCCTAAATTACTTCATGTTCACTGATGCCTGCTCAGCTGGTGCTACGAAAAAAATGCAGGAGCCGTAAGCTGGGGTGAGATAAGAAAGGGTTTAATTATGCCAAGGCAATAGATGTTACACGGCGCGCCGGGCTGTGCCCGGGATGTTACATTTATAACAATATTTGGCCAATCCTAAGTGTGTCCACCCTATAACTTTTGGCCTGGTCCACCCCCTGGCCCGCCTCTCGGAATTGGGTCTAGGGTGCTTTTTGGGACCCCTTCTTCATCATCTTCCTCATCTTCAGCGTACAGAGAGCAGGGTGACCCAGTTCTTTGACTCTGTCCTGCGGTTTAGGCCAAGATACAAGCGTTCTCCAAACAAGACAGGGTTGCCTTGACAAGAGACTAAATATTTTCTACTAGATATGGGGATAGGGTGATATAGGGAGTATGGAATGGGGTGAAAGGATTGAGGAATATAAACTAAGGGATACTACGGGGAGGAGGGAGAAAGGGGTTTATTTCTAAAATCTACTTCTATTACCTATAAAACTTGTAAGGTAGAAAAATAAGAAAATCATTATGGGCTTAAGGCATCATCACTGTACAGAAAGAAGTTGCATTCAGACTCTTAGGGATGGAGGCAGGTCATATGCCACCATGCAGCACTTAGACCTGCCCAATCCCACTGTCATATTTAAGCATTTTAGCTGCAACCCAGATCAAACACTTATCAGGGCTGCATTTAGCTTCTGAATACAGTGGGATCACTAATCTTTCAGCTTGACTGGCAAAGTAATGTATTAAAATTATGAATTTTTAAAACATTCATAGAAGTAACAATGAACATTTTCATAATTACCTCATGAGATATGGGTTAAGAGTAAAGCTCTCAATATTTGGAATCACATAGGAGCATCTAAACTTGACTAACACTGCCAAAGATGATGACTCCTGTGGAAAGATGGTGTGGTTCAGGTAGTACTTCCTCCAACAAGACTCCAACCAATTCTAAACCACCACAAGCAGAACAACAGCAAAGATATTCAGCCTTGGCAACAAGACGCCCCTTTCTGCAACCTCCAATTCACACACATATCAATTAATGTAAGCTTTGAGAGCCAATGCTCTCAAAGCTCCCAGCAGCACTTTCCCCGTGTGTGCCAGCAGTTGAGCCCAGTATGCTGCTGAGTATAAGCCTGCACAGACCCATCTCCCAATACCAACAGCACCATCTCTGCTGCAGTAGCCCAGCCTTCCTTTGTGCTTACCAGGCTGTGCAGTCTGAGTCACTTTGCCAGGTACTCTGCATTTGTATAATAATATTATATGTATGCATTCTATAATAATAATATATCCAGAGCTAGACAGCTGGGCAGGTATGCATTCCATACCACTTGTTATATGTCTGGTAAACATCCTTCCCCACTGCAGCAGAATGACCTTACCAAGGCTCTTCCTGCATGATTTTCAGGACAGCAGCACTTTACAAGTCAGGATCCAGCAGCCCAACACTCTACAAAGGACACAGAGGAGTGAGAAGCCTGGAAGCCCAGCTGGGTGCCCAAGGCTGATAAGACAATCTGATTTAACCATGCAAATACCAGTAGCCAAGTAGAGTATATCTTGGAATTGGGAATGTCAAATCAGACATGTCACAACATAGAGAGCTATTCTAACAGCACCTGAAGTTTCTTCAACAAATGAACATGTTAGGTGAGCAATTGAATTCATTCCCAACTAGAAAAAAAAAAAAAAGAAAAAAAAAACAACAACCAGGATCTTAGTTACTAATAGACAGTCACTCAAAATCCACTTATGTCTTTTGTGATCATAATCAGGCCAAAAAAACACTAAGCAGAATAGTCCGATCAGAGGTGGCTGAAAAGTACATGTTGATTCAAGCACATCCCTCAGTATTATTCCAATTGCATCCTCTTTCCAGCTAATGCTGTCTGTGCCAACTGGGGCTCAGACAGTTGTCCATTAAACGGGGTCTCACAGAGTACCATATGCTAAAGCAAATCCAAAGTAAGCAGAAAAGTACAATTTGTGTTGTCAAAACGATGCATAAGCAAGAGAATGCAATAAAGATGCCAGCTAGTGGAAATAATCTCTCAAAACAAGTGACTTCTGTAAAGCCTGTCACTTCCTTTATACAAGCCATGGTTCTTGAAGATATTCCACTCATATGGCTCTCCAACTCCCAATGTGGAGTCCATCACTACAGGGACTGTGAGATGAAGAGAATCATGTTGCTTCACACTGCATATCCAAATATATGAGGGAGAGGGGAAGGGAGAAGTTGGAAGAAAAATGACCATATTGTGTACAGTCACCACTGCTTGATTTGATAACAGACGAGAAGATTCACCTTTCATGAATGCAAATCTTATGTACGCTATCTGAGATTCACAGCAACAATAGTCTTAAAAAAAAACCCCACCCCAGCCTATATAAATAGTTATGTAAAATGAAAAGTGACTAAATTGTGTGGAATACTTAGATATTCAAGGATGTACTACAAGCAACATACCTGACTGAATGACACATGAAAGAATATTCCAAGAACAACGATGCAGAGCTCTAATATAGCAAAAGATGGAAGAGATACTGAAGATGATCAAGAAAAAGCACCCTCCAGAACATTCCTTTGTATAAATATCTGCACTTACAGCATGGACTAGGTTTCATATTCATGCAACCACTATGCCCCTGTTTTTGCCAGACAAAAACATGTGAGTTTCTTTTTTTTTTTTAATAATATACATCAGATATTAGGATATATATACTCTTACAGTAATAATGGGAGTTGAGACCCCTGGTGGCCTAGTGGTTAGCATGCAGGACTCTCACTGCTGCAACCCGGGTTCGATTCCTCGGTCTCCCGGGCAGATGGAACCCGTTAGCCCTGTGAGGCCATCCATCTATGAGAAGGTCACTCTAAACAAACCTACGTCCTGAGGACCTCACTGCCATTGTCCAAGCATGCTTGGCCCCGGCAGATGAACCTTAGGATTAAAGGGTGGGCTCAGTTCAGCGCAGGCTGTGTCTCACCTAAAAAAAATCCATTGCGCAGGCTGGAAAGGTAAAAGACCTTTCCCCAGATCTTCGTTCGCGAAGACTGGCCATTATATAATAATGGGAGTCCAGGTGTTAAAGAGAACCGTAGGATCTCCTCCCTTTCAGCACATTTTATAACCACAGTAATACACCTAGACTACAGTTTTACCATGTGTGAGCTATGACAATTTTTTGCTGCATGTGTTTGAACATTAATGATGGGCCTTAATAATAATAATAAAAAAGAATCAGGTGTATTGTCTTTATTACGAGGGTATAAGGGTTTTGAAAGAGAAATATCTATTCTCTTGTACAAAGAGGAATGTAAAAATGTAGCCCTTGCATGCTAGATCTAAGCATCAAAGACCAAATGCCTAGAAGTAGAATAATATGAAAATTTGAGAAATGCTATAGTGAGTACTTAAATTCCACGCTAGCATTTGATTTAGTGATAATCCTCCAAAACCAGTTCTGCATCTGATAAACACAGGTTTAAAATCCAGTTGTTGACACATGTTAAGGAAATGAAACACTTTCTCCCTATATGAAGTTCACATTTTTCTGGGTGAAACAAAGCACACTTGTAGCTCATGCCTCTAAGGCACCTTTTAAAACACTAAGGAGAACTGGAAGTCATCTACATGAAGCAGTATCATCTGACGTGCTAAAAAGATTTGAGTTAAATAGTTTGACTCTCACATCCACTCTTAAGCCTTCGAAAAGTAAGAAAATCAAATTTAAGATTTACACATAAAACTCAAGGCATACAGTTCCTTGACATTACAACTCTGCTCCACGTATCTCACTGCAGAGGTAGGTTGGTTGCTCACTTAACCTCTTCAGCTCAAGCAAAATAGAAGGACCTTTAATAAAATTGAGTGAAGGTAGCAAGTTGGGTTCCCTAGAACATCACCAAACCTGACTGATAAGAACCACAATAATAATATACTCTCCACTTTTTAAGAAATTCTCCACTTTTAAAGAAGAAACAGAAAAGGTAGCAGGTCTGGCTAGTGGTAATAAAGGCACCCAGTTTGCATCCTTCTGAACAGAACCCAAAGTTTAACCATATACCAGGCAATCAAAACTACTTTGTCCCTCAATTTTTAAATGCACATAATTCTAAACAATCATGTTACTCAATGGTCCTGAATATTACTGAATAGCAAATGCATCAGATGGGAAGCTAAACTTTATAATTTAAAACACGCATACACATAAAAGGGGAGAGGAAAAAAAAGACACACTTTTTCAAAACAACGTACAAAATTACATAGCAACTGTGTAAAAACTCCTGGACAATTTCCTTTTCCTTGCCTCCAATGGAGGGTTTATTCCAGAGAGACAACCCTCAGCAGACAAAGACTGCTTGTAAACACAGGAACAGAGGAATTGCCATACTGGGTCAGATTAATAGTACATTTAGTTCAGTAACCTCTTATTTGACAGCAGCCAGCATCAGATGCTTCAGGGAAAGCATGAAGAAATCTCCAGGAGAGCAATTACAGAAAAAATTTTCCCATAAAATTTCTTTCCAACTCACATCATCTACTGGATGGCTTATGCCCTGTAACAGGAGATTTTCTTCTTGTCTTTTTGTTTGGTTTTGCTATCCTGAATAATACAAATAACACTAAATAATACTCCAACCACTGTGGATATCTTCTATATCTATAGCCCATATGTTTTTAATCCTAAAAACTGTTGTCCCTAGCAGAATTGAGAGGCACTGAGTTTCAAAATCACCAGTTGGCTGCTTAAAATAATATTCTGCTCTGCTTTTAAAAAACTCTCCCCTTTTCCCTGGATCATCCTGTGTACTTATAGGACCTAGTGTAGCACAGTAAAAGAAAAGTTAAGTGGATATAACTCACCTTCTTCAAGAGTTCCTTCTGTTCTGCTTTTCTCAGCACAATTTACTGCAGTGACTCCTCAGAAAGCAGCTTGGAGAAGGCAGAAATGCCTCCAAAATTCCTTCCCCTACTCCAAATGTTTCAGGTTTCCTTTAGGACAAATATTAGTTTCTTTGTCAAATTTACTTGTTCATCTTAATTGCTAGTATATACTTCTTCAAATGTCACCCTTCTAGTTAACAACTTCCTTGGGCAAACACTTTTTGGGGCAGGAACAAAAATCAATTCTTAAATAACAAGTCAAGAATAACAAGTCATTTCTCTAATTAAGGCATTGACTTTCTAGTAAGATTGCACTAAAATTATCTGCACAGTCACTTCCTTGTTAAAACCCTAGGTAAATATTAGTAAAAAAACAGTTACATCAATCGATAATAGCAGCTGACGGATAAACACTATCAAGGGGACTCCATTCTCTCCCCAGACAAACACAATGTCAGATTCCAAATGAAGGCAGAAGGGGAATAATATGGGCTCAAGCTGTCCAAAACCTGTATTTGCATCTGCAAGTAAACTCTTAAACTCTGTAAACACAAAGCCATTACCAGCCTGCGTGCCATCCTCTCAACTGGGCCACAGCAAGCAGCTAATAGGGAAGCTGCAGACAAGCAGGGACACTGGCTTTCTTCGCAGCATGTCCCATCCATTGACCTCTGGTTGGCTTTAGGATCACTTGGGATTCATCCATGCTGGCTGAAGCCTGTAGGCTGTCTCTAGGATTTTTGGAGAAGGTTGAACATTTGTAATTTTTCTTAATACATTCACACTGTCCATGTCCATATGTCTTCATTTGCAAGTCAGCTCAAGCGTGGAAATGACTAGAGCATGAGCAAGTATTAAACTAAATTATTTCAGCAATCACATTACTTTTGGTAGACTGACTTTTGCCAAACCAAAGCATCTGCATCTCAGAAATGCAATTTCCAAATATAAAAACTTTTCAGAGTGTATGAGTTCACAAAGCTCTGGAAGATAGTAATCCTCCAAACATTATTGCTGCAAATAACACTAGCATAAGAAAATCAGCCCTCTGAAATCAGGTCTTACAGAACACCTGAGCAAGGAAGAGCTAAAGAGGATTTTTTTTTTTTAATTTTCATTTTTGAACAAATTTTTAAACATTCATTTAAACAAAAATAAACAAACATTAATAAACACATATTCACACACAGTGTGAATATCAATCATACTTCCAGGTTCCCTGGTCTCATTTAAAATTACATTCTTCCACCATTCAGTTCTCCCTATCTATAGTCAAAGGACACAGCAGAAACTCTAAGTCTTGCCACTGCTTGAGATTCAGGCTAAAAGAGGAATTAAATGCACAGAAACAGATGCTGATGGAGAGCTGGGAAGACTCACTTTCATTCCTCTTATCTCTCAGTGCAGGACCTTCCAAACAAATTCAGTGGAAAGATTACACCATGTGGGCAGATAAGAAATGGAAACAGGTCTATATGGAAGGACCAGCTCATACTCACGTGTGATCTACCCCTCACAAGTATCAAATAAATACAAGAGAACCCAGCACAGGGAACCTTCATCCTAGGGCTCCTGGTGCTCTCGGGGCTGACAACTCAGATCAGCACTGCGGGACACCTGCAGGATCTCACCATGAGTCCAAAAAGCAAATACCATCACCTTTCAGACAGAATAGGAAGGAACAATGCTCCTGATCGCAACCGAACTTCTCAAAGTGTCTTATGTACTAGGCAAGGTGGAGTAAAATGGATGCATTCAGGATTTTATAAACCTCACTATAATACTTTTCTTTATTATTCACATGATTTAGGAGACACTGCACGATAACAGAGTCAGAGGCCCAAAATAACAGTGTTGCACTATCAGCAAAGCATGAAAAAGAAACTATAGATCGACCAGCTTCACTGGGATGTCTCTAAAAGGGACAACATGTAAAAAGTGAGTTCAAAAATACTAGAAACCACTTCTGAGCACCGGTAAGCTGGCTGAAATCTTAAGATTTTGGGGGGGGGGGGAAGGAAAGTGTTGTGACAAGTAATCTAAACAAACGTTAAAAGTGAAGTTTGACAAAGATGAAATATCTGCCAAACACCCAAAATATAAATGAAACTGCCATTCAGCCAGGGCCAAATAAAACAAGACGCAGGCAGGCAGTTTCTGACAGAACAGTAAGGGCATTGTTAGGTCTTCTTATAGACCTCCTTTCTTCATGCAAAAAAAAACAGGAGGGGGAAAAAAAACCCACACCAGCATGTGGCAAAATGTGCCTCCATTTCAGTGCGCACCTCAGGCTCTCTGTATTTATCTGTCAAAGAAAGGGAATGGGGGGTTTGCCCATGATTTCTGCTGAACACTGGGGTGCTACACGTGCTGGAGGTTTGCAAGGACTGGAGCAGGAGCAGATGTTGAAAGACAGCAGAGAAAGTCCAGCAGGAGGAAGGAGAGGGTTTGGGGGAGTGGTAAATTCATCTGAAACATTTAACAAGATTTTAAGCCTATTTGGTTTCAAAGGCTAATTAGCATTTTGAATAAAGGACCTCTTCACTAAACATATAACCACCTCATCCTTCAAGTGACTGGCAAAAATCAAAGGTTACAAAATGAATATACGTAAGGTCTTTATACTTCTAACAAACAATAAAACAACTTTTCCCATAAATTTCCTAATAAAGAAGCAAAATATAGCACAGAAAGTATGATGCCAAAAAAAACCAACCCAAAAAACCTAACTCATAAACTCTGCAGGTTTTCTGAACTGTATTTTGATCTTTTCTGAAATGAACAGTAAAAGTGGCATATTCCCCACTACAAGCTTTATTTTAGGATCAAAAGGATAGAGGAGTCTACACATTTAATTAGCAGAGTAAATACAAAAACTCATTAATGAAAAAGAAAACGCATTTTAGAAAAAAAGTACAGTATAAATGTTACAGAGAGACACTGATGTGTGTTCCTCTGTGAATGGTAACAGTTCAGGAGGAGTAATTTCTGAAAGTGGTGCATTGACTTCCAACTTCACAGCTTTTCAGGATATTCACCCTTCTGTGACTGCTTAACATGATCTCCTTTATTTATAGAGACTTTTTTTGCAACTGTTATCATATGGTTATTAAAATGAACAGGCAGAATCACAGAAGCACCGCAGCAGACAACACCAGTGACTGAATAAAAGACACTACTTTAGCATACACTTTTGCTTGCAACTTGGGCAGCTTTGAGATTTTTCTTGGCAATGTTCACTGTGCAGGTTAGGAGAGCCTAGTAGCTATGCTGGAAGCGTGGGATGTGGCTGACCCAGGGGTGTAAGCAAAACCCCTACTTAAAACAGCACCTAATGTTGGAGCAGGGCACCCACTTCACGTCTGGCCTCCTGACCACCTGAACCAGTGCAGGGCGGCAAGGTTTCACAGCCACCCCAGGGCTGCTCCTGGGAATGATGGCAACCCTCTCCCAGTCCAGTTGTAGCCTTCAAGCAGCAGGCTCCCTACAAATGGGAGAATCTTACAATACACTGCACATTCCTTTAGGGATAAAGCCAGACAGAACTCTGCTGAGAAGTAGGTCTGACATGGCCACCTCCCTGATGCTCAGTAGGAACCAGAGAGTCCTGTGCTGCTGGTGTATGCATACAATAAACTATGACACACGGTGATGCAGATGAGGAGCAGATCTCTGAACACCCACTCAAAGCTGCAGGTCCCATGACAGGCCAGCCCAAAAATCTGTCTTGCCTAAGGCTCTGCAGATATGTAACTCCAAACTTTCTCACAGGTACCTAGGTCAAGTCCCTTCAGATAACATGGAAACACTTTCAGTGGACTAGAGGTTCAGGATTCTCCCTATGCTGGGCTCACATCTTGCCTACTGAGGGTGTCCCTCATCCCACCCATCAAGCGAGTCCTCCAGACCATCAGCAGGCTCACTTCTGTGAGCAGCCCTGTGAACCCATTCCACCTGGCCACACTACCTACAGCGAAGAAACAGCCCCCAAACTTCCAAGATATATCTGAATGCACATATATGCATAATGAGCCATGATGGTTTTTGAGAGAGTTTATGTTCTCAGACACAAAGAATCCATCATTTTAGCCTCAGCTTGCATCATAGCTATTTCTTCACAAGCGTCCCATGTGTTTCTTTACAGGCTGGTTGCAGTTGCATTATGTTTTAATTAATTGTACCCATAAGAACTGGATTTTATACAAATTCACTTTTGCAGTTTCCAGCTGCACAGCGAAACAGCCTTTAGTCAGACTTTAAAAGAAGCTCAGCTTTCTTCTATTATAAATGCATATCCTAATAAATTGAGGAAAGCCTAAATGTTTTCTGCTTTGTTTACAGGATGTAAATACTTTGTCATTATGACAAACAGGGTTATGGGTAAAAAAAGTATTTATTTTAAAATTTAATTGTTAATTTAAGCTTTATTTTAAACCTGCTAGCAAAAAAACCCCAACTTTATTTGAGTCCATTAATTACACAATTAACATTTAAAACCATCATATGTCCTCTATCACTGGTGTTACTACTTTTAAAACGTGAGTCTTTGGGGAGTTCTGGGGTCTGGAGTCCCAGACAGGAGAGGATGGCCAGTGCTGATCCATAGGGTGAGCATAAGCTCCTGCTGCTGCAAAACCATTCTGGTTCCAAGCAGCTGGTATGAAGTGGGTATGAGCCAAGAGCGTAAACACCAATTGAAGTAATCCCTGCAACTGCAGCTTCTAAAAGCTCAAGAAAGGAATCCTAAGAAAAACTGAAATTAAAAAATTGTATATACAACTCCCAAACCTAAGTTTTCCACACCTCCAGATCAGCTCTCATCAGAGGACAACAGCCTCTAAGATTCTCTTACTCTTGTAGCCAAAAAATGCCAACTAACAGAAGTTCACATAGGGCTGAAAGCAAGCCTCACTAGGCACCAAGGCAACATCCAGAATGACAGACCTTGGCACAGTGAGACCATCAGACCTCATCGGGTCAGTCAGACAGAAAAACTGTAATTCACAGAGACAGAAGTGGCAGTTTTACAAATCATGACTTCTCCACAGAAGAACACTTCAGAAAGACAAGGAAACAACTCTAATTTTTTTTTTTTAGGTGTTAGTGAGAAAGGAGATGACTATACCTCATAAGGGGAACTCCAAAGCTGCATCTCACCTCAACGGGACTTGAAAAGAAACACTGGCAAGCTAACAAACTTCAATGCTTATTATTCCCAGTAGGATTTAAGGGCTACCTGAGGAAGGTAGTCCTATCTGTTAGGTGGAAATGTCTGTTAGGCAGACACAAAGCTCTCATCTTAAAGCTAGGACTGAATTAAATCCATCTTAGAGAAGAAGCAGCTCAAAGGTCAAGATAAGAAGGCATAAGTGTACTTCTTTTGTTCTGCAATCTCAGCTTATTGCTTATAGTCTACATGGGAAAAATAAATCCAGAGACCACATTGCCTGTTTTGTATTTTAATTAAGTAAGTGCCTGGAAATAAGTTATAGGTTTTTCCACTGCCTTCTCTTGCTAGCTGCCCAAACACAGGCCTTTCTATAACCATGTCATGGATCAAGAGATTAATTAAATACAAACAAAAACCCTACTGGCACATAAGCTTATTAAAATGTCTCTACCAATTTCACCTTTGTGTCTCTTCTTAGAAATGAATACATCCTCCTTTGACACAAACCCCCATGGTCTCATGTTCTGTAATCCCAATCTCTCTCCAGCTATCCACAGTTCTTTGCCATTACAGCATATGGTGTTTCAAAGAGGTTCTGATGTTGCCGTTTCTTTGCCCCACTCCCAGAGACACACAGACTGAATTCCATTCATTGTGGGCAATTTGTGCATGTCCAATTTACCCAATGCTCTCTGCAACTACTTAGTGTTATGAATGGCTATTGTTAGCCTGCTGCTCTTCACTCCTTAAAAAAAAGGTTTTGGGGGCATTATTTGTTTGGTTGGTCAGTTTTGGTGGCTTTTCTTCAGTACTCTATCAAAGTAAAATACTTCTTCAACCCTGTGGTGTTGTAGACCCATGTTTATTTGCTGTACTGGGTCTTACTGGTACAGCAACCCATACAGTGCCATGCTTCCAATCTATGGCTGAAACTGAGTTGATAACCCATTGATGTTCTCGTTACTGCTGAGCAGGGCTTGCACAGCAGCAAGACCTTCTCTTGTGCCCACTGTGCCCTGCACCATCCCACTCCAGTGAATAGGCTGAAGCAGGCATGAGACTGGAAGGGGACACAGCTGAAACAGCTAAACAGCACTGACAAAAGGGATATTCCAGATGACACGATGTTGTGCTTGGCAATGAACGCTCATGGAATAGAGGAGGAAGGGAGAATGTTCACGGTTATGGTGTTTGTCTTCCCAAGCAACAGCCATGTGTGCTTTCCAGGAAGGAGCTGGATACCTGCCTGCTGATTTGAAGTAGCAAATGAATTACTCTTTTTGCTTTGCTTGTGTGTATAGATCTTGCTGTCACAATTAAAATGCCATTATCTCGATCCACAAATCATCTCACCTTCCTTCTATTTTCTCCCTGTCTCATGGCAGAGTGCAGGAGTGAGCAGCTGGGTGACCAACTGGCTGTTAGCCAGGGCTAACCCAAATCAAGACTGCAACTGCCAATGATTTTCTTCTCGACCTCCTTCTTCATCCCTAGTTATCTTCTGTTTAATTAATCTAATTAACCCATATTAAATTAGCAGATCAAAGAAATGTCTTGACATAACAACTGACTTGGTTAGCATCACTGCACACTTGGAATCACAACAGATTTATGTAAGATCACTGGCTGAAGCTGGATGCCTTCCTCAGGCCAACTCTCTGTTTAATCCACAGAATAAATTTAATGTTTTAATTTATAAGAATAATTCCAGGCAATCCTTAGGAAAAGGGAAGACAACGATGGTACAAATGTGATATAATCAGCTATATTTATGTGTACCTTCCTCCATTTCTACCCATGACAACAGAAAAGATATCAGAACTTCAAGATCCCTAGTTGATCCAGATAGTAGTAACACAATTAAGTTGTGTTAGTTGTATATGATGGACAGGATACTGGCAGATGCCAGAGGAATGACCCTGAGAGCTATAAAGTTGCTCATATCTTTGTTGAATAAGCATAAAGGCATTAATAAACCAAAACTATTTATTTAGGCACTTCAGAGTTGTACATAACCACGTAGGGCACAGGGGAGAGGGCTGCTGGATTATATCTTCACATCTGACAGTGATTTGCTAGTGACTTCAGGAAAGTCATTTGAACTCCATCTGACTCAATTTTTCCATTTGTGAAGTGGAAATCAACATGCACTTCCATTTTCAGATAAGAGAAATACTCAAGGCTGGCAACATCATTAAGCATAAGTAACTAATATCTATTAGTACCTGGTGTACGCGATTGCCCCTTTAAGCAGTTTTCCTAGGGGCATGGGGAAACATGACTTACAGTTCAGTGCAGATAACAACTTCATTTCAATAGCCATTCTGAAAAGAGCAATGTACATGCTCCTAAATGAATTCCACGCCCCAAATCAATTCAATGCCTAAGAAGACAAAAGTATCCACTAGAAAATAAGGTAAGGTATTCTAAGAAGGCTGTTTTATCTATCTGATATGTTTCTTGCATCTCACGGTGATTTACTGTAATAGGTAATAACTAGTGTACATAATATCTGGTTTTTAATAACCACGCTTCCATTATATTTCATTTCCCAAAGGGACTATTTGTGTTTTTTCATATCTTTTAACTGTAAAACTGTAAACTGCTATAATCAAGTTCTGCTTTCTCTTGTATTCTGGACATCCTCAGTTGATTATAATCACTGCCTGCTGAACTTATCTTCAAAATGTTAATCATGAATTGAAACAAAAATTGATCTTATTACATTATGTACTGGCCCATTCATTCACTCTCCTTAACCCAGGAGACCCAGAATATGAAGACCTATAAAACAGAAAAGAAAAAAACCCAGGAAAGTAAAAAAATAAAAAACCAAATAAAGAAGGAAAAAAAAAAAAGAAAAAAAAGAAAACCAAGCCAAACTAACCAATCAACCAACCATCCAACAAACAAAGAAACAAAGCCAAAAATGGGCTCTGATAAAGACAAGACAGTTGAAAAAAGTGAAAGCCCATGATGTTCTCCCTGGCATCTATAAAAGAGATGTAGGCTCTGAAAGTATGTTTCAAGGTACTTGTAAAACATTCACTGTAACTCTGGATAAAATAAAGTATATTTAAATATAGTTCAACTGGCACATCTGTATATAGTACACTACTTTTTTGGGAACTAGGGACTTGCTCCCACAACCATCAGAAGAACTACATGACGAGAATATATTTTAGAAGGTGTCAAAAAAACCCTAAGTGCATGTTGTAAAGTCAGCTGGACTTTCCAAACTGAATCCACATTTAGGGGACTGATAGCTTCAGAGAGGATCACTGGATAGGGGTGTACTACTGACAACATCCACAGTGACATCTTCAGCAGCCTCATACACAGCATTTCAGAGATTTCTGTGTTTCCAGGAAGTTGGGAAGATCCAAAATCCTTGGTTTAACTTACACCCAGTACAAAAGATGCATGCACGCGCATGCACACACACAGTGTTTTAGTTTTCGGAATAGCTTTAATATGGAAAGCTAATAGTACAAACTAACAACACCAGTGTGGTCCATCACTTTATCTTGATCAGTACAACCAAAAGGCTGGCTATACCTGCATCCAGAAGACCAAGACACAACCATGGCCTTCTTGAAAACAAAGATCTCCTTAGAAAGGGTTTTAGTGGAACACAGAAATTAACTCTCTTAAAAATCTCCCTGTCTTTAACTGGACACTGTCATCGGAGGCAACCAACATTTCTTAGCTTCCTCTCAGGAAGAAAGGGACGAGTATTTGCAAGGTAGATTTAGGAAAACTGCACAAATGAAAAGTTGGCCAGATAAATTCAGCCAGCTGGAAAGGAAAATCAATGAACTAAAAGCATTATTAATTGAGACAACTGAATATGGACAGAGGCAAAACTACTGACAGAACAGAGGAGATAAAGCAGACAAACCATTATCACCAAAAGTAAATAACATTGAACCAATCAGATATGATCAAAGAAGCATGTATGTAAGTACTGGTGATATTACTTCTGAATTTGATTTATTTTATCTTAAGTCACAGTGTATATCATTTAAGCAAGCCAGTTCCTTCCAGGTATCTTGCTAATATCCCTTAACAGGAACAGGACTGGATGCCCAGGCAGAAACAGATTAAATGAAAAGGAAAAAAACACCCCTAACTAGATAGAAAGGCACTATAAATTCAGGATAGCTAACAATTCTCCTAGCAAGAGGCCACCATTATCATACAGTCTGGCCTATCATAAACATGGGGCATGTTTTTTCCCCCAGAACCGGGACTAATGCAATTCTGTACATATATAAAAGAAAATAGTTCAAATGGTGGCAAGTTTCTCATTTCTCCCATTAAACTCTTCCCTTTTCCTCTCCATTTATGGTTTCAGTGTGCATACTTAGGGAACAACTGTATATCTGATGCCCATGCTACGGTAACAAGCCCCATGAAGTGCCTGCCTCTGTAGCAACACTGACTTTCTTTTGGTCTGATGTGCCAAATATACCTCATTTAGACCCCTTCTCCAAAAAGAGAGATCTGTAAGAAAATTTTATCTAATATCAATTCAATATCCAGGATATGGTAGGTAGTATTCTTCATTTTAAGTAAGTATCAGACAGGACAATGGTTCTTATTTCAGGATAATATGAGTTCACAACAGCTGTTGAGTATTTACACTCAGTACTATTTATCATTTCTGGCCATAACAGTTTCCAAATTTCCCCTGCAGTTGCAACTCCATGTCCTAATGCATCTATTTTTTCACCCCAAGCTGCGGTCTACTTTGATAACTGTAACTATGTAGAGTATATACAAACATGATAAGGAGACTATACATCACAAGTACAACTAGAAATACTGAGTGTTCTTCATGCGTGAAAAGGAAAACATACTAAAAAAACTAGTATGTAGGGAAACATACTAAATGCACTTTAACTGCAACTGATTTAGTCACAGCTGAGTCCAGCTTGGCCTTTATGAACTGCACCCACAGTTCATCCATGTTCAGTAGCTGTTATGGAAAAACTAACACATCTCAAGAAGGCAGAATATATTCTCTTCTGGCCTGTGTCAGCTAATATTCAACACTCTCAAACAGCACACCTGCCTAATTCTTCTAAGTTATCATTGCATTATAAAGTCATGGCACTTTTACCAAAGCTCACTAAAAATAACTGAAAGAAGCACATTCACTGTCATCTTAATAGTTCTGTATAACCTACGAGACAAGTGGCAGCGTGCTCCCCACTTGGGAGGTGGATGCACTCTATTGTAATGCAATCATTTGCCTTATATTTCTTTGATTATGGATGTTAAAACCTTAAATACAAAAAAAAATAAATTAAAACTCCCCATAAAGTACCCTACAAAAGCAAAGGCACTGATAATACAGTATTTACAGGGTGTGGTTAGTTATCTCATTTTGTTTTCACTACTCAATAATGTTTTCATGGAAATTACAAAGGATATGTATTCCTGCCAGACCTGAAATTATTTGTAAAAATGTACAGTATTCCATTAACATTTGTGCAAGTCTGAGACTACAACTGGCAAACAATCTGTCCTGGCTTTGTGGCTTTCCCAAAAAAAAAAAAAGACCACTAAAAAATGAGTGCTGCAAACTTTGTAACTATGCTATGTTTCTTGTCATGCTGGGATTAGTAATAGCAGTGCTATCAAATACTACTGTGCAATAAAACCTGTGGTTTGCATTTAGATTACATTTGATTTCTTCATGTGGAAAATGCATGCTCTAATTTTCCTCTTACAGTAAAATTGATAATACATAGAATACAACATCACAGTAGATGACACAGTCTACAAGGTAGGCATGACTTGTTTTATAGTCATAAAGCTTCTACGTCTGGTTGTGATTTTATGAGCCAGGCATACAAAAAAAGAGCACAAAAAAGATATTTATAAATAAAGGCATATAACAGTAAATAGAAAAAGAGACCAAGTTACAAAACAGATTGAACTGGATATAATCAGAACCAAACAGCTTTCACAAAAACTGCAAACTTAGCACTTGGATACCTCACCAGTCAATAATGCAGGTGCAGCAGCCTTCTTTAACAAAAGAAAACAATTCTAGGCAGGAAGAAAAGGAATGTAAATAGGACAGGCGGCATCACACTAGGAAAAAATAGTTCTTTGAATATATTCTGTTAAAGCTCACAATATCATTAAGTGGCCCCTCAGCTCCCATCTTCTTCCACAAAGTAGAAATCATCTATCACTATTTTCTCTGTGCTTGCAAAGTATTCATTTTAGTGGTATCTTTTACAATGTTTCAGATAAGCTTCTATAAGCATCTAGGATCTTATTAGCTAAAAAAAAAAAGAGGTGCACGCAGCACACGGTCTCCATGGGGACACTGCACATGGCGGAAGCTGTGAACAGAGGACTGCCATCATAGAAAGGCAATAGGGAAGAATTATACAACAAGGAATGACAAGCTCATTAACATGTAAAAACCACAGCCCTATATATACTGTTATATTTTTGTACGTCGGCACATTAACAAATTGCTGTTTATTAGGCATGATTTACTGAGTTGAGCACAACAGAGCTGGGCACTAGCTGAGTCAAAGCAGCTGGATGCAAAACTAATGCAAACAGCTAAGAGGAGAGTGATGTCTTAACTCCTTCTCTGCATAGCTTGATCCACCAGCCAACAGATTAACTGATTACATATCATAACAAAAATTTCACCTTTTCCTACATCGTAATAATTTCTGAATAAATACAAAACACAGTCAAGCTTGACAAACTCGTACATGAAGAGTTGCAAAATGATTTCTCACCTCCACTGAGGATGGTGCTGCCAGTGTTTAAAGAAATTATCTTTTTATAATGCATTAGTGTTCTTACATTCAGGCCTACCATGAAAAATCACAAACTGCAAATGTATTAATTTCTAACTATTTACATCCACTTCAAAGTACACATTTGTCTTACTACTATCCCCATGTTATCACTGCATTACCTTACTCTTCTGAACTCACAGCTCTTTCCACTGCAGTCTCACTGTGGATGCACACTTCAATCCAAAAAAAAAAATCCTGACTGCACAAAGCCAATGATAACAGCATGCTCAAAGTTCAAGAATTCAGCAGAAGCGTGAATTCCCAACAGAGACCATCACAAGTTAGTCTCCCCACAATGCTCAAGCCCTGACTTGCATCCACTTGCTTGCTCAGGCTTTGCCTCTGGCTTAAGAAGTGCCAGTATCAGGAGAAACGCACTTTAACTATACATTATAAACAACGTGTTAACAGTTTATGGACTATTATGCTTCTTTGCTTTTTCTCTTTTATGGAAAAAAAATACTTTCAAAAGGTATTTTGCTCAGGAAGAAAAGAAAAAGAGGAATCAAAGCTTTGGACCTTGTTTTTATCTTGGAAGAATAGCAACAACAACAAAAAAAAAAGGCAGCAGTTCCTATATGCAGCAGCAGATGAAGCTTATTTGCTGTTTCAGTACACCCCTGAGCCCCTAAATTTAAGTTCACATTAACCAAAATTTAAACTCACTGCAGATTATCAGGTTTCATGTGTTTCTTCATTACCCTTATGCAAAATTTACTTTGGCGCAGTACAGGAGTGCATTATTAATCAGCATAGGTTTATTTTAAAAGTAGTCTCTATTTATTCAGAGGTAGAACTGACTCCAAATCCAGGCCGTCTTTTCCACATGGAATGCAAGTGTATCAGATTTGGTATTTGATTTTTCAGCTCAGCTGCGAGGGACGAAATGAACTTCGGAAAAAACTGAGGTAGAGGCTACACGGTAACAGAAAAAGAAATCACAGTATTTTACTTTTTTTTGTAGTCGTTTCAGGTATCAAAGTGAAAATGTCAAATGTCTCTCACCACACCCATTACAGTAAAATCTCAGACCCGTTGAAGACAATGACACTTTGCTATTGGCATTAAATGAATCCGGTCTCACCCACCCATGAATAAAAAAGACACAGTGTCATTTCAAAATCTCAGTCACTTTTCTCTCCCCTTTTTGCAGCATTTTCAGATTTATACCTCCCCTGTTTAGTTTCATATTGAAGTCAATTAGCAACTATAACATAGCTAACTAAGCAGATCTGTGCAGTTTTATCATGAAGTCTTTAAAATCACTGATCTTTTCAAGCTATTTTGATGAAAAGAGAGAATATTTACCAGCAACTATTAAGCATGAAATTTGAGGAAACAGAAGCAGCTTGTAGGAGGATTTGCTAACGTAGTTTATTGCTGCTACTTTTCCTATATGAAAGAAACTGCCTCTGAAATCTCTGGCGAAAATGCAAATAGATGCTCTTGGAAGGCAGTACAAGCTGAATGCAAGTTACAAAGTAAGATAACTTGATCTTAAGGATTTCATCACAACTAAATCCACTGATATCTCAAAAGTGTCACACTAACAGATGTGTAAAATCAGAATCTACTTGTCCAGTGCTGCTGGAAAAAGAGACAGTAGAGACATACAAAGATTTTCACAAGAGTCTTCCCCATAAATGTGTGCATGAAACCCAGAGATGAAATCCTCCACAAGAACTCACAAAACTATCTACCAGGCAGTGATAACCTCCCAGTGGTCACAATAGGTATGTTTGTTGAAACAGCTAGATGGAAAAAAAAGGCATCCTCTCTTGAGTGATTCTGCAGAGCAATATGCCTACACCTAACACAATGGAAAACCTATTCAAGAATACCTAATCTGTGTGAAGCTATGACTGCAGAATGCTGTTAGAAGCAGTGAAAACCCAAAATCCTCTGAAGTGTTCACTGAGCAAGTTAAAGCTTTAGGTAGGCATCTCTCAACCCATCCACCCACATACCTGGAGGTGGTATCCGTGTGATAAATTGCATTTAACATGCACCTGCACTCTACCTACTAATCCATCCTCACCTTGGCTACTTCTAGCATTACAAATCTCCAAGGTATTTCAAACAACCACCTTTCGCAAGGAAGAATTTCTCCTCAAAAGTGTATTGCCAAGAAGCCAGGAAAGATTTAAGTTCAAGAGTACTTCAGTTCAATGGGGTTAGAAATAGGATCTCGAAATTCTTAGAAAACTAGATTTCTATGGGGTTTCAGGATTATTGCTATTTCTAGGAGATGGAAATACAGGATTTCTAAAAGGAAAACTCATAGTTCAGTCACTAAGTGACTCAGAGATGCATATATGTATACACAGCAGAGCATGGGGTCAGGAAGTAAACTCCTTTAGACACTGACAAAAAGATAACACACACAGCTACTCTTGGATCACCCACAGACAAGACCACCATTTCCTCAAGCCAGACAGACCCATCACACAACTGCCCTCACTGACAGCTTAGAGTCCATGCAAGGCTCCTTACCAACCATCAGCTGCATGGAAAATTGAGGCCTCAACAGGGGGAACACACCCTTTAGTTGTTGAACTTCAAGAAAACATACAGTATTTCGAAGGCACAAATTAAAGGTACAATAAGTGTATGGAGGAAATGCTAAATTTTCCCTTAAAATACCACAGCCAATCTCTCTCATGACATGGCAACTTAGAGAGAAGCAAATACTCACTTCTTGTCTCCAGTGTGTGCTCTGTGGCAGCTTGAAGAAGTGCCTGGAGCAGTAACGGAGGTCCACAGAGTCCTCTACCCATGCCCAGAATACTCAGAGTGCACCTCCTTTGGCAGGCACAAAAAATCTCTGCCTCAAGATGAGAGAAATAAGAATTTTGTGGGAAGGCCAGTTTATTATTATTTCAACTCTGACTGGGCACCAGGACTGGACCCTGAATAAATTATGCCAGGATATATGTTCAAAGTTAGCTTCCCTAGCAGTTTTGCACAAACAGAAATCAGCAGGAGTCCAGCATGTAGAATGGTTTCCGAATCGGGTCATTAATCTGTACAAGCAGAAAAACCTACCCAACAAACACATTAGCAGTCACTGCACTCCAGGTTACAAGGCTGAACTATCATGCAAATTGATACACATCTCCCGCCTCCTCGAGTCACAGAGGAAGTTACAAGCAACCTACAGGGGAGAGAGCACAGAAACACAGGGATGCGCACTCCTGGTGAGGAGCAATGGAACAGGACAGATTTATTCAGTCACTATGATGATGACATGGTATTATTTTTTTCTGCAACACCATGTAAAGTATTCAGAGATGATCACATCCTGAAATGGCTTGGCTCTAGAAATACGGTTGTTTTATCACAAAAATCCTTGCCACCTTGAATAAGCACACAAAACCACAAGGGCAGAAGGCAATTCAAAGTTTTAAGTGCACAGAGACAGATTAGCCACAAACATCTTTTTTTCTTCTACTTGTTCGATGATTTTTCAATAAACTAAGCAATCTCCCCCTGCTGTCCAGTCAAATAGCTGATTAGTTAGATGATTCCCTCCAAGTCTTTTAGAGAGGACAGTCTTGAGGTCTTGATTTCAAGGACAGACCAGCAGTTTTTTCATAGTTTTATAGGATGCTATTCCTTAATAACAGTGTAAATAAAGCAGAGTTAAGAGGCCTTTCCATTTTGAAGCTTGGGCTCAAAACAGAAACATTTTATTTTTTTTTAATACTGATAATATTGCAGGCATGAAAGGATTTTACTCTTCCAGTCCCTAGACAAAAACTAAAATCTCTCTTTAAAGTAACTACCAACAGGGTAGACCAAAGCAGGACAGAAAGACATATCTCTCAGACATTGTTTCTGTCATAAAAACACCCATCACTTACACCAGCCCAGAAAAGAACTACACATGAGGCAAGTTATGAAAAGAGAACAGTCCTATGCAAATCACCTAAATGCATGACTATATAACCAACAAACATGATCTGTGTTAACACTGGCTGGCACCTTTTCAGAGGCTTCAGGAAAAAATGGGGACTAAGGAGAGTAAGAGGAAAGAAGGGTTGGCTGAGCGATGCACCTGCTCCCTTCCTTCCCCTTCCCATTTTGCACAGAAAAATTTGCACAGTTACAACTCTTTAAGTGCACATTAAACTTATGCCCTTTTACATTGACATGACTCTAAAGACATTATCGTGGATGTAAAATACTATAGTACTATTTAGAAGCATTTCTGCAGTACCAGATGGTGAAAAGGAGCTCTTGTACAGTTAGGAATTTGACTTTATATCTCTAGCTTTAGAACTTATTTAGCTGTGATTTTCATTTCCCTATGTATGATAAAAACACAATGATAAGCCTTGTTAGGAGAGCGTGTTTAAGTAAAAACGCCTACTATTTTTCACATATATACTGAAATACACAATTTACATAAATTTATAAACACAAATACTTATATATATATGGATACATATATAATTGCTATACATACAGATATAAACAATATACATATATATATATATAAAACCTCCTGAGAATACAAATTACCAAGTGTGTATAAGGGGACAACTCTTACTCTCACCAGAAATCCCAGAATCAATTCTTGAAGTAATGGTAGTGTAAGTTCTGCTTCACACTGGAGAACAGTCAGTGAACAAAAGTTTAAACTGTTTCAAGTGAGCCTGAAAGATGCTTATTCATCAGTTCGTTGCAAACGGCTCATTTAATTCAACCTCAGAGGCATTCACTCTCCACTTTTCAACCTCAGAAAGCAGTAACCTAGCTAAGGAGGTTAGATGCAGTATCATCAGCTCAGATCAAATATATGCCAATGAACAGCTGAGACTTAAATTTATGCCCAGCATGGTTACATGGACATGAAAATGAACAGTAGATATAATCGGTTTCAGCTAAATTATGTATTTTTGCTTGTTCTTGAAGAGTTTCAGAGTGACAAATATGGAACAAAAAACCTGAAATTAAAATCAACCATGGAAAAATTAATCTAGATGCCAAGAAGAACTGACTCAGGTTCCATGACAAATAGATACATATTCAAAATTAACTTTAAAAATGCTTCTAAATTCAACTAATGTGCTATAAAATGACAAATGTATATATTATACGCACCAATTATAAAACATTGCAGCAAGCATTAACTACATGCACAGACCTTATGAGCACCTTGGGAGCAGGACAGTGAACTAAATAAAGTCAAGCAATCTTGAAATCCACAGACATTGCATTTTTCCTGAACTAAAAGAGGGAGTGAGGTGTTCAGGGGTTTCTGACTTTTTTTTTTTCTGAATGAGAGAGAAAAAAATACAGCAGATACTTGAAGAATCGGTAGGTTTAGTCTAGAAGCAGAATATTTACCAGAAAATGACACCTACTGAAATCCTGCAATATCTGCTTTTATCAGAGACTCACCTATTTCCAGAAAGATGACAACCATTTATAAGTCCATTTCCACAAGAAAATTATAAAAATCCTTTGGATGTGCAATGCTCGGTATTCAATATTTGTCCCCAGCAGACACTGTTGTTAAACAAAATGGGAAGCAGCCTTCAAAGCATCCAGACAGAAAAGCAAATCCTAGTCTCCCTGTAAATCCTGCAAAAATACATCTCGTTCACTTGTGTGGATCTCTTTATTGCAGTTGACATGGGCTTGCCCAGGGGACTAACTTGTTGTTCCATAAAGATCCTTAAATAGGCACTACTGATGAAACATTTAATCCAAGCCCTGGTATCAAATGGCTGCTATTGCCAGTGACAGTGATAGAAAAATCTATTTGCCAATTAAATAACTGCATGCAAAGCTATGACTGTTTATTATACCTTTTAACATAGTTCAGCTGGTTTGGATCGTATCCAGTGAGCTTCATATTTTACAAAAACTGCATTCCATATAACTTATAAGCAACATGCTTTAAGCCTTCATTTTTTAAATACACCTTTTCACTCATGTGGTTATGAAGTGTTTGCTTGGGTAAGGGAATACATTTTACACAGAAATGCCACTTATATCATTCAGCTATACATATATATTGCGTTGGACTTCTCTATGTTGATAATGAAATTATGATTTATGTTTAGAATATAAGACCATATTTTAGTTGTTGGAAAAAAATCCCCACTTTAAAAACTCACTGTGTTTACTTTAAATGCTATAGATGTAAAAAAGCTATTCATTTTTTTTGTAAAACTAAAGGAACACATTTTGATCCCATGAGTCTAATAAAACTCTGTATAAACATAACAATAGGGAAAGCTAAGATGAATAGTTGAGATGAGCACTTAAGCCTGGACTTCATTTCAGTTGGACTTCTACTATGCCAGGAAACAAGAAAACAAGTGAGGGGGCAGTAATTAATAGAGATTTAAGATTAGTGGCAGTGCAACACCCACGTGTGGAACACCACTAAAATAGGACACTGCACTCAGTTTGACAAGGCTGTAATTTAATAAAGGTCATAAGGGTGTAAATGGCAGCTCAGAAAAGTCATCTTTGCTGAGAGCAGCTTAAGCATATGCTTAACTTGAAGTAACCATATCTTAACATGTGCTTTATGTCAAGCATGAATATACATCTTTGGGAGACAGACTCATTTCAACTTAGTGTGAGAAAAAAAAATTAAGTCATGCTAATATAAAAATTGTATTGAATAAAAATGAGATAAAAATACTGGAAATTGCACAATATACAGCTGAAATGAATCCCTTTCCATAAGCAGTGAAAAAGACAGACTAAGTTGAGATTTTCTTTTCTTTTAATCACAGGAAATTTTTTTTCCCTTGATCTTAAAAAAATTACTAAATGTAAGTTAGGAGTAAGTACCTTACTCCTATTCCCCACTGCCATAAATTTAGTATAAATTAAAAAAAAAAATTACACTTAGTATTTCAGAATGAACATTGATGCTTCTACATTTTGTATTAAGATTTAAGTTACTATCTGCAATGCCAATTTTAACTTTTTAACTACTTTGTCAGGATAAATTGTAGTTTCTACTGTATCGATTTCTGGAGAAAATATTTCCATCTTTATCAGATCAAAATAATATATTATAATTTATGGAAGCACTATTTCCATTTTCACATTTAAGCATTATTCAAGGAAATTATTTATGAATTTTAGTAACCCTTTTAAAGTACACAGGCTGAAATCAGGTAGGAAGCTTCACTTGAAGACTTTCTGTGAGGTAAATCATCTAATTCCAGTATGTTGCTCTACCATAGCTTCATGAGAACACAAACTGTAGTGTTATCTTTGACTACATTAAATTTAGCCTCTAAAGTAAAAAAAAAAAAAAACAAAACCCAACTGTTTGTCTAGCAAATAAAGTTAATGTTGTTATGTCACATTACAATATCTCTCTTCGTATACTTTATGGCTATTTATATGGGAAAAAGTCCAGACTGTCAGTGCTTAAAAACTGCATTTGAGCCTCCTTACTTCCTTTATTTCTCTCTGCTGAGTAGAAATTTTTAATCACAGAAATACTCCTGTAACTCCATCTCATATCCAACTCAGTTATACTCAAATTCAAGCACAATCACTTTGTTGTAAAAATACCTTCTCAGCAGACCCAACCAGAACCCATTAGGTTCGCATCTGAGCAACACATTTTTGTGAAGGATACGAGAAGAAAGGAGGACCTGCAGAGACACTGAGACCCCAGTCTCGAAAACAAGGGGTTTTGGGATTCACAGTATGCAGGTGAGTGCCACCTCTGAGAGACTGCAGGTGCTCTCAGATGCTTCCTCCTCTGCATGGACCACAGCCAGAATGCACAAGCTGCAGGAAAAAACTATTTCCTAACTTTCCCAAAAAAATGTAAAATTTAATTTTTTTTTAAATTTTTGAATTTTTTTGTAGTTTTGAATGAGACTTTTTTTGATAAATATTCATCAAAATCTCACTTAGCATTTTAGACTTTTTAGCACATTTCTTTAATGAGCTCGGCTGCAATTCACATTCAGCAAACACTTTGGGAATTTCTTATCTGTTGTTTTCAAAGTTTCTCTTTCAAATACACAGTAGCAATCATCAAAACTTTTATTTCATTCTTCTAGGATTCTGATCTCTAACATCTGCAATTATACTCATTTATTAGTGCATAAAATATCTTTAAATGTGCCAAATCTATCTGAATAAATATACTTCAACATAATTAGCAATGCATAAACTATTCCTTTTTTTTTTTTGATGTATCACAATGAATACATTGGCTTTAACATCTATTCTCTTGATCAGTCATTTTGAGGTGGTCTACTTTTGTTTTCCTGACTTTCACAAACATGCTTGCAGCCAGTAAGAGACTCTTCACTATGATTAATGGCCTCCCATTGGGTATACAGAAAATTTCCCAGCCTGGTTCCCTTGAGAATGCTCCACTACATGGATTTCTACGCAAAGCTAGATTAAAAGAGGAGGAGCAATAGCTATAGTCCACCTACCCCACAGCCATCAATTATATACAGTTATAAATCAAAGTTTTCAGCCAGAACAAAGCCTAGTGTGGCAAACAAACAAGGGCGTTCACAGCAAATTGTTTTGAAGCAGAATAAAACTCTTGATAGAAACAATGGGGCAAGCAAAGCCACTGTCAATATCACTATAAAGTTCCGTTGATTTATTGAGAATTGGACACAGTGTATCCAATTACTGCTGAATTAACTTAAACAGAAAGCAGCAAGTGGAAAAATAAGCAAGGAGACGGTTTTCTCTTTTGAAAGGAAAAATCATGCAATTCTATATCATAGTTAATTGAAGACAGTAACATGAATCATAAAGTATCTGTACTTTAACTCCTTGTATTTGTGTTTCTTGGCTTTTGGTTTTAAGCTCTCTCTTTTACGAAACACTGATATGTCTATCTCATCCATATTTCATCTCCGGTCTGTTTGTTTTCCTGGCTATTTCTGCCTCTATGCCATAGATGATTTTGATCTGTTTGGATATTTTTAAATACCCTTCACACACAATCTGCTTTCAAAGAAGACAGCAGAAAAAAACACTAGGGGACATGGAGACAAAAGACTGTTAGCATCACTCCTCACATGTATCTTCCCTTCTGGACAACGTGAATTATCTACAAGGAGTTGGGTCCCCTCTTTTTTGGACATTTAAAATTCCATTTTTTGATACACAGTGATTTTTGGAAAGCCAAATAATATAGCCAAAATCAGTCAAAATGAAGTAAGCTCCTGAGAATCCAACAAGCTCCAGCCAAAAAGTAGTTGATATTTGCTATTGCACCCAGTCCTCGCTGCAGAATGTATTTCACATAGACTTTGTCTCCCTCTGAAGAAAGAGATGCTTAAGAAGAGTGCTCAGTTAATTTTCAGCATGTGAAAAATTAGATTTTTACAACTCTGACTAAAGCTGCACAGCTAAAGACAAAAGCCTTTAGGATGACTGCACTTTCATGTGAGACAAACCTTGTCCTACACCATATTTTCCCCAATCCCTCCTTGTGCTACAGTCCTCCAGCTTGCAAGAGGCATCAGCACCCCAAATTTGGAGTTAGATGGAGTTCCTGCACCTCTGACCAAGTATGGTCACACATGAAATATAGAATCATAGAACAGAATCATTTTGATTGGAAAAGACCTTAAATATCGAGTCCATTCATTAATCGAGCACTGCCAAGCCCATCACTAAATCATGTCCCCAAGTACCACGAATGCACAGATGTCCAGACCTATGTTAATGCACACACAAACTCCTGTTTTCTCTGCAAAGCTCTCTTGAAAAATGCCCAGTGCATCCAGAATGGTATAAAGGCAACATCCACCATAGGTTGATGGATTCCTATGGGCCATGCAGAAACAAAGACTTCCAAGACACCCAGGCACGTGACTGACAGGCATCAAGCAGTGCCAGAGTCTGTCTGCCAAACCACTGCTTCTTCACAGGAAAAGAGCTTTCCAAGGAAGAATTCCTGAAAAATCCAGAATGTGGTGGGATCCTTATTCTGTGCATTGGGGCATGGCAAGGGCTGATGACTATAGCAAGGCAGACGTTCCAGGTTACTTGTGCAACACATAATATACTGGAGACCTTAACACAACACCATGCAGGAGGGTGAGATTGGACTGTAAGAGGTCATCTCATCCCAGGACAGGATAAACTACATCAGCACTGCTCCTAACAGACTTGTTTTTAAATACTTCTAGTGATGGGAAGTTCATAATCTCCTACAGTGGTCTTCTCCAGAGCTTTATTATCTGTACCATCAGAATGGTTTTCTAATCTTTCTGTCATTGCTTTCTTTGTCTTCTAATTATTCCTATCCAAGTTATTCCTGTCTTTGCAGCACTGCCACATAGAATCCATAACACTGGTGCCTTTCACAGAAGCAGCTCAAAGGTATGATGCACAAAAAGGAAAGTATAACACAGTCTGTAAACATCCTGCCTAAGTAAAGCTGTGGTGAGAAACATGGACCATCCCCTCAAGGGTTGCTGAGAAATTCCCAGTAAAAATCCAGAACAGTTAAGTGTGCTTAGTGTCTTTCAGGTTTGTAACATACATATCAACAATATTGGTTATTGATTAATGAGGTTTTTTCCTTCATTGTTTTTTTCCCCCTTTTTTCTTTATGGGGATAAATGACTGGCAAATAGAGTATAGAAGCGACATGATGTTTGGAGCTCTAACCCAGCTCTGCTGCTACCTCTGTACCACCTAATTCAAAACACCTAAGTCTACATCCTTCAGCAACCAAACAAAACTGCAGAAGATCAGTTTCTACAGAAACATGACCAATTAGTACATATTTGAATTTTCTTTTCTGTCTCCTAGGTGTGTTCATGCTTGATAAACCTTCTCAGTTTTCTTGTCCGATGATAATTTTTCCATCAGATTCCCAGGGGCTTGAAGGCATGCATAGCTTAACATTTGTGAGCATGAAAAAAATAGTAATAATCGCTTTTTACCACTAGGTTTTTTTCCGGATTTCTGAATCTGAAGAAGAAGAAAAAGATGTTCATACAAGAGGTATTTTTAGAGATACTCTTCTAGTGTTAGCACAAATTATCCTTCTGGGAACCTACATGATTTTTCCTGGCAAGACTGTCTTCAAATAAGAATAACAAAATTTGGTATCCACATGTTCATGATCCATACATGCACATTAGTGGACCTCTTTTCCTACGTATTTCCAAATTGATAAAAGAGACGTTTGCCAAAATACATATAAGCATACAAGAAAGTGGTATTTTTCTTTTTCAATTTCCGATGTTAAATTCTGTCTTTTCTTAAACAGTAATATAGGTTTAAGAAAAACAATTTCATCTCACTTGTGGCCTGTACAGTAAGCAGATATTTTTCCATTTTTCACGTTGTGCAACTCTTTGGGAATGGCAGATGTCTTACATAATCCTCAAAATGATGGAATCACTAATTCATGACCCTCAGACACAAAGAAGATCCACGAGCCCTGTCACACTAGCCCATGCTGAGAGGAAACTCCACAGGCAGTGCTGTGAAACTTGACTGGATTCAAAGTTCACTTCACGACATCTGAAAACGCCACCATGGTAGCAGTTTTAACTGCATTATAGTGGTACTGCTGAGTCTGAAGTTTCACCTACAATACATTACTAATTTTTTCCATGTAATTTCCATAAAGCCTCCCCTAAGCATCCCATAACTAGTCCTGTATAATCTCAAAATGCTTTTCCTGTGAACCCCCTAAAGCATCCCCACACCCTTAGGTCGGTGCTCCTGCAGTCCCACAGGTGCTCTAACATTGATGTATATTGAGATATATCACACCTGGATCACAGGGATGAACCACTCCTGGGACGGCCCAAGGTGGTGCCCATACAAGGTGCCTCATCCTCCAAGTCCTTCATTTGGGTTCCTACCTGCTGTTGTGCCCCCTAAGCCTCTGATGGGCTGAGGGCTCCGAGGATGGGCCTGAGAGCAGCTGGCGAGGTAATATTCAGGTTCTACTCTTGCCATTGTCTCTTAATGCTGCCTTGTGGGTGTGCTGACCAACTTTTATGACCTAAGCTAACGTGTAGTATCCAGATTCATGCTTACTCTCTTCAGGAACGTGCTTCGACAAGTGGTGCCCCTCTAAATTCAGACAATACATGCCAATAAATCTACTCACATACCTAAAAGTTAGCAAAATCAACGTTTTGCTGTTCTTCAGAAACATTTTGACATTAAGGACTTCCATAATCAAGAGTCACAGCCATTCACAAAAGACCTCTACAATAACAATTTAGGCGGTGCACATGTAACACACTCCATTTAGGTTAAAAATGTCCAGTAAATAAGTAGATTTCAGTTTCAAGCTTCCAAGGAATCATGAGATAGAAAGAGAAAAATACAACCGAAAATGCTAATATGTCAACTGCTAAGATGCCAGTCTAACTCCCTTTAAATCATTTTTACATCTAAATTATACAAAGTTGTCGTTAGAAGTAAATTACTGTTGTTTTGAAGATGATGTTACAGGTATGATTCAACATACTTAAAAGCAGCTTAAGAACTATATGTACTACTGCTTTATTGCTCTCTTTCTCACAAACTTCTGATCCCTTTCCTGTATCATTTGACACACACTCCTATTACATCTTGTACTTTGGACAATATGTTCCTTAAGGGCAAGGGCACTATAGTATTTTGCTTGTGGAAAATCCAGTCCAATACAAACGAGGTCCAAGCTGGCAGAATCTTATAGCTGCTTCTGATACCTGCTAAATATTAAGAATAGAAACTAAAACTGCTTTCAAAGCTCAATAGTATTTGAGTGTTCAAAATTAAACACAATGTCTATTGGTCCACAGCTAGTTTTCAGTGTTGGGCAAATTCAGTCCAAATGGAAGAAGAGAAGGATGACCTTGACACAAACATGATTATAAAAAAGGACTGGGTGGAAGGAAAAATTTGTGTTATTTTCAAAAAGCTGAATGTGTAATCCTCCCAGTAGACTTGTGGTTAGGTGCATTGTGACAGCAACCAATTACCTCATTTCTTCAAGGCTCATCCTGCAGCTTCTCCAACAGGAGGGTACTCTTCATCCTCCTGGTTAGATGTTTAGTGCAGGAGACTCCAGGAAGATGCCTGACACAGTAGATACAGAAAGCCTAAGCCATACATTCCTTTCATTGAGTAGATACAACAACAGGTTTTTACTTGTAAGGACAGAAATTGGACAGACACACTTAACTTGTCATTGAAAATTATAGTCATAATTTGATTATTTTTATTGACAAATTATTATGGAAAAGAAACAAAAGCACATACCTAATTCTAATAACAACAGGCTCGAGGTCATGCAGAAAAATATATTTATTATCATAAAAATGGAGGCAATATTAAAGACACAGCTCTCTGTATGAACTTTGTGAATGGATGAGTACATCTAAAAAGAGCAGATGGAGTAAAACCTTCCTTTCACTCACTATATGAAGTTATACCTGAACCATATGATATTAAGGTAACCATTATTTGTAGATGCAAAATTACTTTTGGAAGGGGTCATAAATTCAAATACAGCACCTCAGTCTAGCCTGAAAGTGTTGCTTTTCAAATGTTTGTTTCATGCGAATTTACCACAGTTCATTTCAACTGAAAAGAACCCCCATGTTCGTGATTTTTGCCTACAAGAATATTAAATTTCTGCACATCTGTCTTCTCTCTAGGGGTTTCTCCAGGGAATATAATAGTCTATTTGTTTTTCTATTGATCTTGTATCTAAATACTGTTTTCTCCTTTCATAAAAAAAGAGAGCTGCCAAAGAATCAGTAGTGTCACTGAGAAAATGTTTTTCTTAGCTGGATGAAATGATGGCAGAGCAAGATTGGGAAAAAATATTTTTCAAATCTGTTTTAATAAGCGTACTTCCAGATAGGGATATGCTAGATATTGGTCTAGGCATGCCCCAGGCCTATGATCCATCTTTCATCCTTTTTACCAATTTCAGACTGACAGCTAAATTAGCTCATGGAAAAGGCTCCCGTAGGCAGTAACCAATAACCTGCCATCCAAGGTAAGTTGCAACAGCAAGAGGCATAGGAAAAAAAAATGGAGATAAAAAGCTGATTTACATCAGTCAATAAAGAAAAAACGAGGACACAAAAAGGATCAAATTCTAAAAGAAGTTAAATAAAATAAGGTCATGCTGGAAAGAGGAATAGAAATCGTCATTTGATGTTATGTTAAGCAATAGGCATAGACTGACCTCTTAAGACATGACTAGCCAGTCTTGGAGTTTCTGTGGTTAGTAAATCCAATAAGTTTACAAATATACAACTGCAAATGGAATAGCTTTCTCTACCTATAATATTTAGGCTTACTACTACCTAGTTACTGAGATGTGTTCATCAGGAGACAATAGCTGGTCATAAAATGCAAGATATCAACAACCTTTTGAAACACAAAGCTCATTTTCTTCTCAGGCAAAATAAAATCCTCAGCATGGGAGTGTTCACATTACAGTGCTAATAGTGCACATGTGCTGAATTATTTAAAAAATAATAAAGATAGGAGGTATGACATATCTGCCAGTTCACTGACAAAGCAGTCAGTTTAACATTTGCACAGTATCTATCTGACCACATAACTTGAGCTAATTATTGAAGCTGATGTTTAACATATATATATCTCTATCTTCACAAAAAATAACTGCTGCAAACACCTAGAATAAACTTTTTCTGGAATGGGCTTAGTTATCCCTGAACTTGCATTTTACTTGCATTTTCGTCATTTTATTCCATCAGACTCTATAATAGGTAATTGCAGTTTAAAACCAATGACTTTGATACAGTTAGTGATTTTTTTTCCTGGTAGCAATTTCCCAAATATTATTTATGGTACCATATAACATTAGAAATTATATTTAAAATTATGGTTCAAAAGAAGGTGCAGTACTCTGGTAAGCACTGATAACAAATTTTCTTTGGTTTCATTGATCTATATGTACTGGAATTTCAACAGACAATGCATTAAATCCAAAATGTTAACACAGGTATTTGCAAAAATTCCCTTTTCTTTTAGTGGGGTGCCACAAAACATGACAAACCCATTTTTTTGCTCACTGCAGCTGTGTATCTGCGTTTGAAAAGCATGCTTAAATTAAAGATACAAAGAAATGCCTGGGGTTTCATTGCATTGCAAATGTAAAGAAAGACTGATTTTCTTCAAAGGACGTTGATAATAACCTACAAACAGCAGGTATTTTCTGCTACCAGCATGTAGCTGGCATGTCATGGCTAGTATGTCTTTAATCATAATAATGAGTTCTGTGGTAATCATGATAAAATATGTTTTAACTGACAATGTTTTTACCTTCCATTGCTACCCTCTACTGAGAATTAGCCAACTTTTCTTTTTGAGCTTCTCTAGCCTTAGCAGTGCATCTCATGGAGGTAGCTGTACCACTGGCCAAGTTGCTACTTTAAAAGGTTTGTTTGTTGTCACCATTTAACTCTTAAGTATCAGTTTAAGTACTACGAAATTCAGCTAACTGCTTGGAACAAGGAACATATGTACAAATAACTGGACTGGAAAAATAGGGGAAATTGCCATTTCTTTCCCTGCAACAGGCAAGCAGTTCTCTAACTTCTTTCTCTAAGGAAATAAATTTTTTTCTGCCAGTTAATTCATAGAATCATAGAATTGTTTGGGTTGGAAGGGACCTTAAAGATCATTTAGTTCCAACATCACTACCATGGACAGGTACACTAGATCAGGTTTCTCAAAGCCCCATCTAACCTGGTCTGGTAAAATTCTAGGCAACCTCAACTTTCCCAGGCAACTTGTTACAGTGCCTCACCACCCTCACAGTAAAGAGTTCTTCCTAATATCTAATTTACACTTAACCTCTTTCAGTTTAGAGCCATCACCCCTTGTTCTGTCACCACATATTCCTGTAAAAAGTCCCTCTCCAGCTTTCTTGTAGCCCCCTTTAGGTACTGGAATCCCAGAACAAGGTTACCATAGAAATTCTCCTCAAAGTTCCCATTTTCTTTTATCCGCATTTTTTCAAAGTTTGGCATGTAAAACTAGCAGTCCCACAGCAGGATTATCTCTTGTCCTTGACCATTAACATCACAAAAGGGTCAGTTACCATCCCCTCCAGCAAACATCCAATCCCTCTTACCTATCTTTTGAGAGTACTCAAATTTTGCAACTCCTAACTGCAAGTGAGAACACAGTAGTCTAGTATGAGGTGACACCAGCTTCCAGCATACTCCAGAAAACCTGTTTCTCCTTGAAATGTTGTGGATGCCTCATCCCTGGAAGCATTCAAGGCCAGGTTGGATGGGGTCTTGGGCAACCTGATCTAGTGAGTGAAATCCCTGCCCATGGTGGAGTGTTGGAACTAGAAGATCTACGAAATGTCTTTTCTTTTAAGACAAAGATGAACACATTAAAGAAACCTTTTGCCCCTTTTGATTTAAAAAAAAATTAATAGCATAACTAGAAAAACATCACTGACATTCCGCAAAAAAATACGGAAGGGAAGCTAGAGAGAAGTAAGTAAAGCTTTTTTAAAGCGCAACCAAAAGTGCCCAGTGAAACATCCTGAACTGCAGAACAACCAGTATTAAAAGCTAAAAACAAAAAAAACTTAATGTTTAATAAGTCTAATAAACTTCCCTCAGGTCCACAATAAACAAACAAACAGACAGCTGTGAACAAACACAACCTCTTCCACTACGATTGTAGAGGATTATTTGGAAGGGAAATCAGTAGAGCTCGACTGTGCAAACTCAAAATGGCTTTGAGTGCTGGAGATGAATCCAGCATGGGAACTCAGCCTTATGCAGCACAAGTATCTGCTCCACAGCCCACTTTAAAAGTCTGTGGCCAGACCTCGGCTACTGGGTTTGGCTGGGACAGAGTTAATTTTCTGGGGCAGAGTTAATTTTTTAAACCACAACAACTCATCACAGAAGAGCACCTGATGTGTGGTTTCACTTCTGCTTCTGCTGCTGTCCTCACAGTAGTGCCACCAAGATTGTTCCTACCACTACACCAAAAAAATTTATCTAATAGAGGTGCACCTTGGCTACAGCACTTCCAGAGACCTGGGCCTCCATCCCAAATCCTTTCACAGATCAGAACCAACTTGAGCAGTAGTGGTGGAGGATGAGGTGGGGGCAGATTATCAGAGGTTATGGTTTGGGCTGAGTCTCCTACTCCATTGTCAGCCCTTTATGTGAGCTTTTACAAGCCTCAGTGTGCTGCAAAACATTAATAAAGCTTTCTACCACACAGTGGCATTATGATTAGAGCCAGGATAACACTGTTGAGTTGTTCAGATTCAATACTAGCACGGCTTTATTCAATACCTCAGGTATTTTGTACAATGCAAGCAATATAAACGAGCCCTATCATGTAAATACCTCTGCAGGAAAAAACATGCTTAAAGACTTAAATATGAAGAAATAAGCACTCTAAATGAGTCCCCATTTTAAAAGCATTTTTCTTTCGCCACTTATTAAGGTTTGCAGAAACCTGCTGAAAGGATGTTTCTCTGTTACAACCTTTAGCTCTGAGTTCTTAACCATACCATAGATCATAATATTGTCATTCTTCACTGTCACCACTGCGTCAGCAGCTGTTTTTGGTCTCACAAAAAAAGGATTTGACCTTTGGGATGGACAGGAAGCTGAAGGAGCAACTTTCTGAAAAAATAGCCTCCTGTTTACATTTGCCTTGTTTAGCGAACAATTATCTTGGGAGACATAAGTAATAAGCATGTAAGTTTACATAAGCAGAAGTGTCATTTTGATAGCACTAAATATGAGTGCATGTCAAGCTGTCACTGAGTAGCTGTTCAAACCATAAAATGTTGATCTGTATTTTACCAATAAAACCCACAAATACGCAAATGACAAGACCAACAGCACAGTCCATCAGAGTCCACTCCTTATCTATCACAATGAGGTTCAATCTCAATCACAGAGAAAACAGCAGTTGCCATTATTTTGTGGGGCATAATTTTCAGTGGTATTTGTTTACAATGACATCTTTAATGCTGGTAAATCTAGTCCACCTATTCTATAATTCTATGATCTACATCCAAGACCAAGATCAGGCCTCAAAATATTCCTTATGTAAGTCCTAAATATTTTCAAATACATTTATTCTACTATATTCAGAACTAAGTTCTCTCTATATATTTGTGTGCTGAAAATAAACATCGTTTCATATGAATCTGAGAAACAGTAGGGTGAATTACAGGCAAGTATAACAGGAGTGTTAAATATTATATTACAGATAACTCATTATGGCAGAGACAAAGTAAATCAGTCTTTCTTTAAAATCTTATATTCTGCTAAGTTAAAATGCTATTGAAACATATTGCAAGTATTTACATGCATTGTCTAGATAATCTGCCTTAGTTTTAATGAAGCATCACCTCATTTTCTGAGGATGGAAAATATGTAAAAATCCAACATGAAGTATAATAGTTTTTTCCAACTTCATATTTAAAACTGTCTTCACAGTGACAATTACTTTAAATATTTTAAAGGAACAGCACTGTTAAGATACAATGTACACTATGTACATATGTTTTCTGTACAATGTACAGAAAACACACCTCCAGAGCATCCCTGAGAGTGTACTTTAATGGTACAACAGAATGTAATTTTATCTGCTTGGAAGAAAACACTACTGTTTAGAGTCCTTATATTCACAGTTTTATATGAAATCTAGGAAAAAACTACATACACTATGGAATAGATTTACTGGTATATACACGCATGCCTCCTACATTTACATGTATTTAATATCCAGCAGGTTCTGTAGACCACCTATATGCTGCAACTCAGTTCACTACAGGACAGTAATGACATTGACAACAAACTCATCCCCTGAGTGTACTCAGGCAACTTCTCCTCTTAGTTACAGTAAAAGTCTCTTGAAATACCTTCCTGGCTCAAGGGAAAATTTAGCTCTTTATTTACTTAAACTTCTAAAAAATAACTGGAACAAAGAGCACAATGCCAAACAACTACGACTGTCACCACACCTCCTGGGGCAGCGTATTCTCCTCTATTTCATCTCTAACATTACCAAATGTAAACGGAAGAAAACACCCAGATCTTCACTGGACTATTTCACAATACTGAAATGCAGGAAGAATAATTTTTGGCTTGCTATCTAAGATGGGAAGAATACCTCATCAATGTTTTCCCCAATACACTCAAGATGATACAGAACAACACTATATGTAGTGTTTGGAAGTACCAAAATGAGAACACGCACCTGTACGCTTTTAAACAGCTACTGATGACTCAAATTACAGAAAGCTCTGTCTGAAGAAAAACATGTAAGTCATCTGCCCAGAGCTCAGCAGAATCCTGCGTGCAGGCTTTGTGGTCAGCATTTATTTTTTGGGGGATCCGTTTCCAGCAAAAGATGGATTATGAAACATAACCGCTACATTTGAAAGCCCAATGGGATGGCCGTGATAACACTACCTGTCCTACTGTTTAACACAGACCACTGTGTTTTGGTTTTCTGTGCTTGGGCTTCTTTTTGCCGTCTAAATGTTGGGAATATTTCAGTTTAAATATGGCAAGCTTTTTTCACTGCAGAAAATTAAAAGCCTCCATGGAGTTAACTGATGTACGCTTCTTTACTTATAGAACTTGACTTCAACTTTCCATCTGCCTCAGGTTCATCACCAATTGGTGTGCTGAGACAGCAAAAGACTATGGATTAACCATCCGTCTCAAGAAAGCTGAGGTAATGTACCATCCTACACTTGGGAGAGGATAAAGATCCAGCATGACAATCAATGCAGAGGTACTCTCATAATTGATTTCACTTACCAGGATGAGTTTTGTTTAAGCACCAACCTTAGTGATCAGTAAATCATTATTTAAATGTAAAAAGTTGCACCTTACCTTCAGTAAAGTACCCCACTGAACCTGACACCAGCACAGTGTGAGATCAAGCAGTCCATCCCTGCTCCACTTCTACTCAAGACTCAAGCCAGCCTCCTCCTCTTTCCCTCTTCCTTTTGCTCCCCAAGACCATCTCAGGGCATCCATCCCACCCTGAGCCTAGGTCTCCTTCCCTCTCTTCACCCCAGCACGATCACTATTGTTACTCCAGCTAAGCCCACTTCCTTCCTCAACACCTTCCTCTCCCTCTGCTCCTGCCCTCTGTTCTCTCCAAACTTCTCAGCATGCCAACCTTGACTTTCTCCTTCTGCCGAGAAGCCATGCCCTTGCATCTGCTTCTCCACATTTTACTTACTCTTCTTTCTCTTCCTTGAGCTCACTTCTGTCCTCTTGTAATGTAACTGACTCCCTTTCATCACAAAACAGACAAAAAAAATGAAAAAAAGCCAACACAGCAATAAATAAACTTGATCCTGGCAAGGTACTTGCTGCCACTCCATGTTTATTTGGTCTGAGCTCCTTCTCCCAGTGTATGCCTTGTCTACTGACACCACAAATCCTCTGAGCTCAAGGAGTATTTGCTATGGGGTATTTGTACATTGCCTACACACACAGGTCCTCCAGTAACAGCATAAGTTCTTTACTCTAAAGAACCAGTGTCAGGACACTACTATTTTTAATTCAGCTCATCCAAGGGAAACCTACATCCTCTTTTTTTTTTTTTTTCAATATTCTTTCTAAACAACAAAACAAGTTGTTGTAACTGTTTGCAGGCACAACAGTCACAACTGAGCATTTAAGGATGTTTTACAGCCACACAATTGTTGGATATAAGGAGTATTATTTAGTGTATCGACAGACTAGTTAAATAGAAGCATCTTGTACCATTCCCAACATCATTCCAAGAGAGGTGAAGTTAAAAGCCAGCTTCTGTTTTCAACCTTAGGTAACAGACATCAAAGACATGACTGCCAATCACAGGTTTATTTGCCTGATCATATGAAAATGTGAGCCCAAATTACTCCAGATGAGTGAATATACAGGTACCCAAATTTACATATACAAGCATACAAACATGATCCTGCACCAACCCACACTGCCCCACCCAGCAAGGTGCAGAGCAGACCCTTAAAGTATCCTTGCCACTTCTGTCCCTCCCCACACGCTATTAAAAACTGCAACCTAATTTTAACTCGCACATATTGTTCTGCAGAGTAGCTTGTGCCGAATGACAACTACTAGACAAAACCACTTGCTTTCCAGAAAGCTTTCATTTTGTATTCATATCCTCTGTGCAGATGAAAAGACACTGCAAGGCAGCCTCCTGTTTGACAAGAAGTGAGGTCATCTGGGACAGGAATTTGTCCTCTTACAGGGCAAATAAGAAAAGGCCTGTATTAGTCACAGAGTAAATAATAAGAAAATAAGTAAAATAAAACAAATCCATAAAACAATATGATAGCAGAATTGTGCAAGAGTGGTAGTAATTTGTCCCCACAGAAAATATAATAAAGTGAATGTTTAAAAAAATAAATAAAAGCTCGAAGGGCAAAGGGAGAGAGACAGATGAAGGAAAGAAAACATCCTGGCCACTATGACACCAGCCTCAACATCTGCAGTTGGTGAGGAACAAAATTTATTAGGGCAAAGTGAATCCTCAGCATGAAAACAAGTTTGAAACATACTTCAACCTAAAGAAAACAGGATGCTTCTCAAGCAAGGAAAACAGTGTATACTTCAGAGAAGAAAAACAAGTGTATTCATTTGTCTTAGTTGCCAAATGCTATAAATTGCGCCCCTTCAACTTTAACTAGCAGGTAAAAATATTTGCATTTAAAATAGTTTTATCTCTATGTAATTAATTGTCACCTATAGCCCATTGTTTTCTCCCTTAACAACCTGAAACAAGCACTAATCTCTTTCTCTTTGCTTAATAGAGCATAAGGAGAAATAGATGCTCACAAGGTAGACATTTCCCCATCCTCTCAGGCTTATCATGCAGATATACTAAAAAGAATTCTCTCCTATGGCTGAACCCTTGGTGTAAAAAGGCTTTAGAAGTTGCATTGTCATATCTTTATAAAATATATGTACTATAACCAGCTTGTCAGCAAAAACATCACAGTAATGCTTCTAACAGACATGCACTGCATATGCTTGAGGATTGGTTGATGACAGATTTGGACCAAGACAGAACCAAATGTTGGTTGGGGAGACGAATCTCTCCAGCATCACCACTCTGTAGACATTTTGTACATTACTATGGCATTCAAATGGAATATTGCTTCTCCAGAGTGTCCAAGAAGCATCACCATCAACTTTTTTCCATGCGACCATCTCTGCAATGCTATCTTTCCCACACAAACTCCTCTGTGGCTGTTCCTCACCAGCAAGGTGCCAGATTGCTGCAACACACCTGCACAGATACAGTGGTCCCAAGAGCAGATGGCTGCTGCTTAGAGAGTAGGTGGCTCATGTGAAATGCCAGCAGCATTGATGACCAAGCTCTGCTGGCTGCCAGCCAATTTCCAAACATGATGTCACGCTATTGGTCTACGTTGCATAGTGGTGAACATCTGCAGCACTATTTTTCTCTATCTCCATCCCTTCTCCTTCGCCTTCTTACTATCCCTCCCCTCCCCTGCAATTAATCAGCAGTTGCAACCTGGAGACCCCTTGCTGTGAATCGGATAGAGCTGCTGGCAGGGTGTGCTCCCATCCAGAGTCTCAATTTTGTGATTCCTTGGATGCTTTGGCTACTAAACTCTCCATTTGTGAGTACGCAAAGCATGCTGCAAGGCCAGTTTTGCTTTCTACCCTGAAGACTTGGGAATGTTTCAAGCTCATCATATTGCCACTGAATATTTGTCATGGTGAGATGAGCAGTCCTTTCTATTACACTGCTCTCTGTATTATGTATTAATTACAGAAAGGGCATCCAGAACATAGCTTAGGTCTCCTTAATGGCTTTTAGAAATTTAAATACATGAAAACAAACATCAGGTTTTGTTCAATACATAATCCTTACCAGCTGTGACTGAGCTTTACATAAACTGGGCTATTTGATCAACTTCCTTAATGAGAATCACCTTGTATGCAAATAATCTGAGGAGGTAGGACAAAAAGTAAATTTTACTTAGTCCTATGCTATAGTATCATCACTTAGAAAAAGAATCAATAGAGCAATTAGTTATGTTTTACACACACACTCTTGTCTGAAGGATTGGCATGATCTAGTACCAGACAGGTAACTGTACAAGTCTGGTAACTCACAGATGTGCAGCATATTTATGGAAACAATCCAAAGACATTTGGCTTCGGGTGGCAGGGTTGGGACAGGGAGGACCACCAAAATATTTTGGTCTTCTTTCTGAAGATTTGCCATGTGCCAGCCAGACCACATGTTAAAGCAGCATTTCTTTAATAAAAAACAGAATCTTAACTCTGGAAAATTATGAGATTTAATATGAAAAACATCAGCTACAGAAGTTGGAGATGTGGACAAAAACAGCAAACTATAAATCGAAAGCAAAATACTTGCTATGCCAGGAAACAAGCTATCTTTGTGAGATACCCAAAGAGTGAAAAGTAGACACTTTCTCAGAAATATCAAAGCAATATTTACCACACCCTGATCCAACTCTAAAACCAAACACAAGGTGCCTCACTCTGGACATGTACCAGAGTTTCATTCTCCAATCATAAAGAATATCACCTGTATCACTTCATTGCCAAAGTCAGGAACATGAACTCTTGACCATGTGGTGGCAAGATGTGGGGGCCATGGACAATCTATATTGACTGGGGCAGTATTGCTCCTTGAGAGAGGAGGAACACGGCTCTACATTCATCCACTTCAGGTTGGATACCGTGGGTGTAACATGTGAGATTGAGCAAGCCTCCAGAGGATTGGATCAGCATGCAACAGCAGCTTGATGGAAACATACTGGGAGAAACACCACCAGCAAATGAGGGAGCAGTGCTGACTTTGAAGGAAGTGTGATGGAGCTTCATTTCCTTAACTGTGTGTAGATGGAGGAGGAAAAAATAAATCAAAAACAAAGCCCATTTCCTTCCATATACCTCTCACTCCTAAAAAGTCAAGTGAAAAGGAGATGATGAAAAGGAAGTAAAATCAGTTTCTAGAAAATTCAGTATGTTTTTTCATGATTCTTGAATATGGAACGGTGGAAACCTTTGAAGACTATTTGTCTCTCTTATCTATGGAAGATGTCCTTGCCCATGGAAGGGAGGTTGGAACTAGATTGTCTTTAAGGTCCCTCCAACCTAAACCATTCTATGATTCTACCTGACAAAGAAACAGACATTTTTAATGTTATATTTTACTCAAACTTTTTTAAAACAGAGATCTAAAATCCCCAAATTAAAGGAAACAGTATTATATAGCAGTAGCATCGTATGACTCCCTCTTCCATTACTAATGCCAACTGTAAAATGGAGGGCAAAAATGGCCAAGCAGTGAAAACCAATTTATTTTTCCAGCCTACCAATGGCTTTTGTGCCTTTTCCCATAGTACAGAGGCTTGAACACACAGGACTCATTCTCAAAGTCCTTCTCAGCCATGCTACGGATGAAGAAAGATTTTCCAGTAGGTTATTTAACCCATGGCACACCAATAATTACTGAGGCACAGGAAGAGAAACTTCTTGTTTCAGGCTTCTGAAAGCAGATTAATGGAAGTGCCTTTGTTTACAGTGAAAGAGGGAGCAGGGTAACTTGCATAAAATGATACATTTTTGCTATATGTAGGTAGAAAATAAACCCATCCATCAAGGATATATTAAAAATAGCTGAAAACTGGCTCCAGACACAAGATTACTTGGTCAAAGTGCCAGAATAACAGACACAGAATTTTTATTTGATCAACTCTGAACAACAGGGGAGATTAGTTTATGCAAACTCCACAGAACAAGGCTTTATTTCAGAAAGTAATCCTTCAATTTAGCCAAGATTTTGTTTGCTCAGAGATACAATGAAACAGAAAAAAAATAGAAAATATCTGGCATACAGAAAGACAAAAGCCTGTGTACTGCACTTAAAAACAATTAAAGAAGCGCTTCACACCAGACTAAAGCTTTTAACTATTGGAATAGGCAGAGCCAAATCTCGTATTTTGTGCATACAGTTTAAACTGCCAAACAGGGTTTATGTACCGATTAGTGGAGATTATGTAGAGTGGTACAGCCATTTTTTAAAAATACAATATTATTACAAAGAACCCCCAGAGGTTCATATGAAGATGGTCTCTATTTCATAGACAGTAAAATCACTGAGGCATATCATCACAGCAATGACTTACTACTCCTGCAGGAGCCAAGGGAGTCGAGCTCAGCGCTGTTAATGCAGGGAACAGTCCTCCCCTGCAACTTAACATGCAAGAGCCAGTTTACAGCTTGTATCAGGTTTTTACTGGACTTTGACCGAGGTCGTAACATGCCTGCATCTCTTGTCAGCTTCATCCAGTTTTTCTAAGGAATTAGGACAAATTAAAACCACCTAAAATATTTAATTTGAGAAGTTTTTACTTCATGTTACTTTACTAACACCACTGGTGGCTGTAAATCTTTGCCAGGCTTTCAGGAAAAGTCACTTTCCCAATCCCACCACATGCATGGGGTAATATTTCATAGGGGATTGTGCCATTCTGAGGTTCAAGTTGGGATGTTTCAGGCCTTGCTTCAATGTATATCCAGTGTTCTGATCAGCATAAGGCTATTGATCTTCACTACAAACACAAATTCTTACATTACTTAAATTGCTCTAGAAATGTTTTTTTGGATAATCTTCTTTTAACACGATTAATAGTCACCACCAGCACTAGAACGCTACAATACATATGTAACTGGATTTTAGCAGTACATTCAAAGTGAATAACACAGCTTGCTTAGGAGAAAAACACATTTTTCAGTAACGGCCCTTCTCTATATTTTGACACGAATAAGGGAAACTGAGATGTTTATATAGACATCAATAGCAATACCAGTATTGTCCATTACTTTGCCAAATACTCTCATACTTGGATGTTATCTGAATCATGTCCCACTTCACCTAAACCAGGCAGTACACTGCTATGTGTACTCTAAGTGTCCTTTGTACATTACTCTCTGTAATATAAAAGCACAGGTACATGTAGTATAGATGACCCCGTGCTATGCATGCAGTATACTCATCATTGCCATGTTTTCTCCCACCCCTCCATGCACTCCAAGAATACTCCCTGGAATATCCTGCTCTCCTGTTTCTCACATCATTTTACTGCAATCCACAAACCACCCAGGCGAATCTGCAACAGAAGCGATACCAAACTGCATTTTATGAAAATATACACCAAAGACAGTTGCCCATCACCATTTCGTACCTCCTTTTGCATGTAAACTGCACGGGTTCTGCCATGACCCTGCTCTCTCTCACACACACACACGCGCACAAAGGCATCTCAGCTCCATGTAAGTGGCATCAGGAACCTTGCCTTAGAATAGATGTGTGTAATGCTTTCGCAGTTGGCACGACAGCTTAACTACACCAACAGGGAGTTAAGGATGTCCAAAACATACCTGTGTCTCTATGCTCTACCTCAAAGCTGAAGAAGAAATTTATCAAGGAAAGTCCACATAATTTATGCAGCTGATGATACACTGTACACCAAAATCTTCAACCACATTATCAAGGCAAGCATCCGCTTTGGCCAGGAGATTGCACAGCTTACAAATTAAAAGAAAGCTGCAGTTCTACCATCTTTCCTCGCTGGCAAAGCAAAACAAGAAAGAAGGAAAAGGTTCATTTGGGAGGGGTACAATATGCTGACAGGAGGAGTTTAGACCTGAGGGTCACCCCATAGGAGACCAGTGATGGATTGCAGAAATTTCTCCGACTACTGACAGATGAGACAGTCTTCCTCAGCAGAGCAGCCCTGCAGCCCTGAGCAAAGGGACAATAGGCAGAAGTAAGACATGCAACAAGCCAAGAACAAAGATAAAACTAAGTTTGCCACTCACTTTTTTTATGTTAGGGCTGACTGAGAAGGAAAGTGGCACAGGCCAACCACACTGTCTTGGAGTAGCCTAGCTAGCAAGGTATAATATGATTTTCAGTAACTCCTTATCTCTTCGGTGCATCCAAGGGAGAACTAATGGGAAAAGGCTCTTTTTTTTCTGTTCTTTCTCCTTCTCTATAACAGCAGTAACATGTACACCTTGGCACTTCTGCACCCTGAAGATGAAGGCTGCTCCTGCCTTATGAAGAGATGAAATGTTGGGGGAGAAAAATGAAGAAGGAGAGAGTCAAGATGAAGTCCTTGTGCTTTGGGCTTGCTGCTCCAGTGCCTGTTAGCGCAGGCTGTGGTTGCTACCATTTTGAGAACTATGTCTTCTCCAAGCAGCACCCATTCCTTTGCAGATCCAGAGCTAACACCAGCATCAGCACCAGCGCACCCACCAGCCTTACTGCCTCAGCTGCTGGAAAAGTGGGAAGATGGGACTATTGTCCGGTTTTTGTTCTAAGCAGCCTGACTACTCTCCTATGCCTGCTTACAAAATACTACCCAAAGACAAGCAGGAGTTGTCCTCAGGCTAGATGTAGATGTGCTGTGTTTTGGATCATGTTTGCAAGGACAAACCTCAGCAAGAAGCTTTGTGAATTTGCTGCTTACTCCACTTTGCAGATCCAGGCTCATGTTTTGAAGGGTGTTCAGGGTCCTTGATATATAGAATCATGGAATTATTTAGGTTGGAAAACATTTTTAAGATCATCAAGTCCAACTGTTAACCCAGGATTGCCAAGTCCACCCCTAAACCATGTCCATGTCTACATATCTTTTACATACCTCCAGGGATGATGACTCAATCACTACCCTGGGCAGCCTGTTCCAGTGCTTGACAACCCTTTTCGTGAAGAAATTTTTCCGAATATTCAATTTAAACCTGCCCTGGCACAACTTGAGGCCATTTCCACTTGTCCTGTAACTTGTTACTTAAGAGAAGAGACCAATTTCCACCTAGCTACAACCTCTTTTCAGATAGGAGTAGAGAGTGAAAAGGTCTCCCCCAAGCCTCCTTTTCTCCAGGCTAAACAACCCCGGTTCCCTCAGCTGCTCTTCACAGGACTTGTGCTTTAGGCCCTTCACCAGGTGAAACATTCTTCAAGGCCACTTGTGCTCTTGACCTTTCACGTGAACAGGTGCCTCAAGATATTCTCAAAACTTGCTGCTGTATAACCACCTTCATAGGATGGACCCTGAGGAATCCAAGCATCATTAGTATTACTCTAATGCAGAAGCCTTTACATGACTTTCAAAGAGAAAAATTCAACAATGTCTTTTATGCTCATTATAGGAAAATATCATGCTGAAGCAACCAAGAAACAAAGGACGTGATAAAATTGTGCTGAAGATAATCAGGTGTTTAAGCCCAGCTCTGTCCCAGAAGGAACAAGCTGGAGACCTGCTGTCGCTTTCCCTTTCCTGGCTGGCAGGACCACTGTCCTAAGCACCCACAGCACCTGACACCCAGAAAGCTGGCCCTCCTCTCGACATGCAGAAACAATTTCAAGCAAGATTTTCACTTACAATTTTAGAAAGGCAATTTCCAAACCTGAAGGACCTCTCCTTTTGAAACACACCTTTAGGCCCAGACTTTTTCTATAATAATGAGTTCAAAGAGAATTAAAGCTCAAGTGACTGGAGCACTTTAGACAGTGGAAAATGAAGAAAAATAGACATCACATGAAATAAACTGCCAGGCTTTGTGTTGTCCTGGACTATCAGGCAATGAAAAGAAATGTTGTCAAACTTGAAAGGAAAAGTGCATCAGGCAGGTAATAGCACTATATATAGAGAAACTCCATTTATAGAGATGCTAGCACAAAAAGGGAGTAAGTGCCTAAAACAAACAGTCCCTTATTGGTCTGATGAAAAGCACACTCACATCGATGTCAGCCTCCAAACAGACTGGCAAAGACTTTGTGTCAGGCCCTATTTAAGACTCCACCGTAGAAAGAACAAGGAAAGGGGCTGCTCTTCCAATTCAGCTGAAGTCAGCTGAAGTTTTCTTCCTGATCACAGCAACACTAAGCTATGTTTAGACTACAGATCAAATGTTCACTTAGGTTAATTGAAAAAACTAAAATATGCAAATATACAGCCCAAAAGACTTCTGGGACAAATACTTGGGTAATTCAACATATGAATAACAAATTTCCATACGAATGTATGAAGAAGAACAGAAGAAGGTTCAGTTTCAAACTTCCAGGAGTACATCACGTGTTTAAGAAAACATCCAGAAAATAAAATGTTAATATTTTATGCATTGTAAGCAAGGGCAGTTGTGACTGGCAGTTGTTACAACTGCTTAGCTTCTTATCCTGTGAAATATCTGAAATATTACTTACCATCAAGTCACTGACCTATGAAAAAGACCAGAAGAAAGTAAACGCAATGTGTTTAATTAAAATTCAGAATTTGGATGATGAAATTAGAAATAGGTAATATGCCTTTTAAAAGTGAATTATACTGATATATTTAGCTATTTCATAAGCCTGTTTGTAAGTACTCTTCAATACTTTGTCTTGTAGTGCTTCTGTTCTCAGATGAAGAAACAAACTTCTTTTCCCTTCTATTCTGATTTTCAGTGATGAAATCTATTTCTCACATCAATGTTAGCATTTCTGTGCAACATTTTCTTGACTGACAAACTAGCTATGGGTAAAACAGTGATGAGACAATTTCAGATTTCCCTCTGAGCAAAATGGTTTCAGGGTAACAATCCCATTAAAGGATATTGAAACGTTGTGTATGAACACTGGGATGAATATGAAATGAGATCAGCTTTTTTTAAGTCATCACAATAACTAGAAGACTAGTCAACGAATACCAGGCAATTATTCCTAAGCCCTTCAAAGCCATCCCACTGCAAATCCACTGCAGACACTAGAAGGATACCCACACCTGCTACAACTGCAAACAGGCAATGCCAATACTGATTGTAGAAAAGAATGCTTCAGCAATTACTTAGACTGGGAAAGGGAAACCAGTGGTGGTCACAAAGATGATTAGGGTAATCAAGGCACAGTCACGACTGTGTCACAGAAGACATTCCTCCAAAAAGTGAACTTGGGGACAATTTACTACAGCACTTAGGGCTGCAGCTTGAGCCTCTGAACAGCTAAAGACAGAGGGACTGACCCCTGGAGAACATATGGATCACTAAAAGGAACATCAACCACCACCATCATCTTTCTTACTTCAACCATGGAGGGAGTCACCTATGGTCCTCTCATCCCAAAAGGGTACTCTGCTCTACTCTTCACTGTTTTGGTATGGTTAAAATGGGCTTTTCTTTACCCCCAAAGATCCCCCCTTGTCACTTCAGTTGTTGATCATCTTCAACTCTGCAAAGGAAAGGTTTTTTAGGTGGTTTATGATTCCCCTAAACTCCACTGTGGAACAGTTCAGTGCTGTGGCACAACATGTGAGGCATGCATCAATAAGCTCTATCTGCTGAAACTACTGCTGTAATATGACAACCAGGCAAGAAACAGAGAGAAACAAAATACCTAAGTATTTGGCTGCTAACAAGGGCTGTGGAAAAACAGATGAAAATCAACACTGCAAGCTACTGGCTTGAAAAACAAACCAGCTTTCCACCCGCCAGCAGCAGTGTACTTGCAAGTCACCAAGATCTCGCTAAGGCTGAAGATTTGTTCCTTGCGGTGCTGTGACCCATCATCCCATAGTTCACCGAGGAACCAAGTAGCTGGGTCATACGATGGGCAGATGCACGTGGGAGAGAAACCCTCCGGCTGCCAGAGCTGCTCAGGCTCCCGGAGTCCCCTCTGTGACCAGTGAAGCACACCAGCTCCCCCGCCCTGAGCTCCTGCAGCCTGGGGAGCAGGGACAGTCTGAAACCTGGGCTTATAACCTCATTTGGATGGATACCTGACACACTGAAAAACTCAAGTTCTTCTTCTTCTTAAAAAAAACCAAAAAACAAAACAAACCGACAAAACCTTAAAAAATGAGTAACACATGCACACCACACAAACAATGCAGAGAGACAGAACTACATTCTTTCTCCTTTCAAACTAAAAGTCATATAACTTGTTTTCTTAAAGCCATGCTCTAATTAGATAGATGTGGAAATTGACTCCCACTGTCCTGTAAAAAAATGAAAAAGACAAAAAAGAAAAAGAAATTAATACTAATAATCCAGAGGATTAGGGCTGAGAGGTCAGTGCACAACCTTTTAATGAGTGAGGTATTTAAAGACTGATGACACAGTATATTTTTATTCTTCAGTAATTTAGTACTGAAGTTTACATTGATTGCTTAAAAGGCCATTCGATTTTATTTCCCATATTTAATTGTTCTTAGTGCCCAATAAATGGTTGACTGTAGAAAGTAAAGAATTATTTTATTCTTTTTGTATCATTAAAAATACTGTCAACCCAACTCACTCATTCACACGCCCTCTACGTGCCCTTCATGTTTGCACAAAACCGTGAGGATTATCTGTTTTTCATTACTGCCAAACCCGAAACCCCCACAGTGCTCAGGCTCTCTAACCTGAATTAAACCTCTCACAGGTGCATGAACAAAAAAGAGGTATTTTACCCTTCCCAAGTAGAACTTTATTAATATGACAAAGAAAAACCATAGGCCTTGCAGAATGAAATTTTATTTTACCTTAAAATTTACATCTTCAGTGAAAAAGGGCTGCCTGCTAAGTCCTTATGTCTTAGCACGGCTTGGATCTCTTTAGATCCTGCTCACTGAGCAAGAGATGCAGGTCCTCAGACCAGGAAAGCATGCATTTAAACACATGGCTTAGTTATATGCCTGAATTTCAGCATGTGCTTAAATTAGCTCATCATCTGCTCATCTTTCTCCTTCTCAACAGAGAAAAAATGTGAAAGACATAGAAAAAGTTCTCTCACCTTTAAGTATTTGTTGTATCTCACGACACAGTCAAATTATGCCACTCAGTGAACATCGTGACAACTTCCTTGGTACAAAGTTATTTTTGTGTTTTCCATGAATTATCTAGTTATCTGAACAACACACAGAATTCCTAGGTTGCTATTTATGCAACATCCAGACGTGCGTATTTGTTGAACCCACCTACATATTCGCATGATTCCAAACTTACCAAAACCTGGCAGCTTTTAGTTTCTCTCCTCAGCATTTCTATGATGTAAGAAATTATTATCTCCATTTTCCGTCCAGGCAACTGAAGTACAAAGAAATATGGTTTGGATTTGCAGAAGGTTCTGAGGAAGTTTAATGCCCAGATCACCTTATCTTAATTCCTAACATGTTACCCTTACTTTCAACAAACTCTGAAGGTGAAACTGTTAATGCCATTGAACTCAACAGGATATTTTACAATGATTTCAACAGTGTCAGGATTTCATCTTCTAATGTCAGTAGAATTTTTATCTAAATAAAATCTGGGACTTTTCCTTTATAGCAATTCACAATATTTTATCTCACACAACTGAATTACTGAAAAGTTAACTTGATTCACTACTTCATTTAAAGGGAATCTCATTCAGTGGAAAATACAGATTCCTAACAAAAAAAAGAAGTACATTGCATACAAGAAGTTTCATCAAAATACATACATGGGTACGAAAGGCAATTTTTAGAAGTAATTTTCATGTATCATTTAATACTGATGATCTCAAAGATCATCATTGTAGAAAGGAATATTGAAATGAACAAAAAAAGGAAATAGCATAAAAATATCTTTTGAAAGATAACCATGTAGAGTTTTTGAAATGCAATCACATAGTTGAACTAGTACAATAATATTGGATCCGTAATCTACTTAAGTATTTATTGATTGACACCCATGACAAAATAACTGTTGCCCTAATAGGATTCACATCCAACATTTTTTAGGTTTCCCAAATAGTTCACATAGTACATTTACATATAAATCAATTAATATTGACTGATTGATCAATATATGCACAGTATGAAAAACAGTTTCGGTGGCTTTATGTTCTTCGCAGAGCAGCTTTACCTACTGATGATTAATTTTAATTTGCTTTAAAGGATTCTATTGCACTGAAACTTTAATTAAAAACAAAATGAGAAAGTCTATAAACTCTGCATAGCATCAATTACCTAGACTTGATATCCTGCACTTCACCTACCCTCTGTACATATGGTTTCTGTTAAAATAATTGGAAAGCACTTCTGAACAATGTCACCCACACATCCATTCTAAGAGTGAGAGGATATATTACCATTAAACATCACTAATATTAATTAAAAAACAATTAATTCTTCATTACCTATTTCTAAAATATACTATCAGACTCCTTCAGTTCAAACACAAATAAAACATTACACATGCCTGTCAGTGAAACGGGTAATCATCATTGTTGTAATTTATACTGCTTTCTGTTGTAAGTCTAATGCCTCATTTATTTATAAAGCTTTTTGACTGACATTATAAATAGCCTCTTTGAAATATTTAAAAAAAATAATAATCTAGCTCTTATCAAGCAAATTTACAGACCTCTAGTCAATTCTTTCCTTATAAAACATTGATTTTAATTTGCATTACACTTTTTTTTGGTGAACAGACAAAATTTATGTTTATAGATGTTACTACTTAATTAAAACCCATGAAATAATACTTTCCATTGATTCATGTATGTATATAAAAAATACATATTCAGCAGACTAATCCCAATCCCAAAGAATATTATACTAAGAAAATCCATACAGAAAATTACTTGAAAAGTGCCAATAAGTTTACAATAGAAGTAAGTTGGTTCAGCAGCCATATAGTATCTGATTTAAAGATCGACCCTACCAATGCTGGTTTGGATCAGGGACAAGAACAGTTCAATGTTTTAATTATTAAAAAAGCATGGAATTGTCACAGTCCTCATCTGCTGAAACCAGCATCATGTTACAAGTCTCCATAGTGTCTCTGGCATACTGCCCGCACTATTTATTGTGATTTGTAAATTAGACACTTGTGTAAGAATGTCAGTTTTAAATATCTTTGTTTAAATGAGCCTGATAAGAGATGACCAGATATACCTTTTATGAGACTGCTAAATAATAGCATCATGCAAAGCCAGCTTGTGAATTTTATAGGACAGCTAATAACCACCTACAAGGTAGCCTGTGAGTTCACCATTAAAAAGAATAAAGCTATCAGAAACAATAAAAAGTGTACGCTATAAACCTGTAACAACAAAAACACTGAGAAAGTCAACTGCCATTCATAATGAGAACAGTATCTGAGCTCTCCATATCTGAAAGTAATGAAGAGTCTAAGGTGCCCCTATCAATTCTGCTAATACAGATCTAGCAATTATTTTCCGTACTCTACATCAGTAAGTTAAAATATGTTTCCAATGCCTAACAGAGCAGTCATTAGAGTTTCTCCCGCCTCAATCAGCATAACTAATGAGGCTGTATAATAACAGAATGCAATCTCTAATTAAAAGCTGAACAAAGTCTACCTGGCTACAGTACTGCTTGTGATTTAGTATTCTTAACTTGTCCATCCTCCATCTTTTACTCTGTGGATATTATCACCACTCAGAAAATTACATTTCAATGAACTTGTCAGGAAATAAGTAATAAATTAATCAGGCAGCATAAACCAATTACACTCGTTTTCTGTGTTTTCTTTCAGGACCCACGCACGAATGCAGTACTGGTTGCACTGGTTATTCCTGCCGACTGCTCAGAAAGGCTGCTGGAGGTGAGCAGGAACACTGCTGAAAGGAGGGGGAGAAACATTTCTGCTCCACTGAAGCCATCAGAAGTACTGTTCATGCCAGAGGAGATCCAGCACCAAAACAGTGCTATCTTTTAATTTATTTTTTTTAAAGTATATCCAAATCTATATACAAAGTGTCATTCCAGCACTTAAAAAGGTATCTCAAAATACCCAACATGAAAATTTCAAGCACATCAATAGGTTTGCAAGTGTAGCCCAGTCTCTTTCCAGTTGTCAGGAAGTGACATAGAAGATGACTACAAGACTTATGTTGTTGTTACGAGTACCTAAACGTCATATTTGGGAGTAGCCAAGGCAATATATGCCAATGGCTATGGCTAAACTGAGGGAACTGGGAGGGTACTCAGTAGTATCCCAACACTGTTTAGGCAGCACTCAGCTGTAACACAATTCCCCTCTTCCCTTCAACTGCTAGAAAAATCTTTAATATTGATGATGTTACTTCCAAACATGGGCAATGAGCAATAGTACCATATGAAGTACCAGTCAAGAGCGCCCATGCTAATAAGGAGTGAACTGTTCAAATTGGATGCCTCTTGCTCCAGGCTGTGAAAATTTGAGAAGAGCAATGCACTGGTTTACTTCCTCTGGTTTAAGGCGTTATGTTCATCTTCACAAGGGAGAGAAACAGAAAGATTTTTTTAAGAAATAAAGCTCAGATGCTGAAACGCAAGGTACACTGTCATGGCACAGAATTTCACAGCAAACTATTGAGATCCAATATCTGAAGAAATACAGGCTTCTGATCCTATAAAAGTGAGACGAGGTAACACACAAAATGGTACAGAAATTCCTTGCTTAACAAGGGAAGTGAGCTCACTGTGACTGTGACAAGTGAGCGGGACTCTAAGAAGATGTACTTCCAAATAAAAACTTTTCTATCAACTGCTTTTATTGCTATATAATGAAGATTTTATTCATGCAAACACACTCTTTCCATGTATGCAATATGTCAATGAACTCTTAAACTTAGTACTGCAAGAGTAATTATACAAGCATCATGCACCTGCCAGACTCCAGACCCTTGTACAGCACTGACGTCTTTTTCATGAATTTTGTCTGTGTTCTGTCTTGGCTGGGAAAACATCCAAGTGGGTTAAGCTCTGGGAGCTCATTGTCACTGCCACTTCTTGAAGGCTGAATATTGTTTAACCTTTCCCCTGTAGTCTGCATAAAATTCCTAGAGGGCAGTTTGAGATTCATATGGCCTAATTAAAAGTGGGATTTATTAAGACTGGAATAAAATAAATTGAAATAAAATTTGTCATAATATATGTAACCACATATTTGACATGAGGTAGGCCAGAAGTGCAGTAAAAAATTAAGTTACACCATTTAAAAAAAAAATTATCTACCAAGCACTTTTTCCACCAAGCCAGCTGCCAAAGTAATATCCCCCCTTCATGACTTTTACAATTATTTTTTTTCTTTATTTATCCTCACACCAAACAGCTCCTACCAAGAAGTCACGTGCTCTCATACTCTTCCCTATATTAATTTAAAACTGCATTTTTCTACCTTAATGGTACCCTCTTTTTTCTTTTTTTTTCTCCTCCATTTTATGTTATCTTCTTAAATACTTCTTTGAAGGCAGAACCAAAGCTCATACTTTCATAGCACTGGTCAAGGACATGAGGGACTGAACCAGACAGTGTACTTTTCACCTCCATCTCCAGGAGCACAGAAATAAGGTCTAAAGAGCTAGTGCCCATGGAATATCTACAAAGCAACCAGAGGTGAGACGTGCTTACAAAAGAGGCTTAGTTGACCGTGTTCAGGTACTAATGGCAACAAAACTGGAGCAACACAGGCACTGGCTGGCTTGGAGATAGGCTCTCCTGTGTCAGGTCTATGCCCATGTTACACTTTCTCCATAGCTCAGGCAAACCAGACAGGTTAAAATTCTTCCTTCGCCCACTTCTGTTGAAGCTGCATCTCTGACCATAGCACAGGGTAGACACCACATTTGACATGTGTATTGCACTGTCAGAAAAATACCATGAAAAAATTGGAAACAGTTAGTCTCATCCTGTTAATAGAAATGAAAATGGACCAGCAGCACCCACACATCCCTACAGCATTGAGGGGAAATTTCTCAGAAGCACAAAGGCTGGAGGAGACAACCTCACCACTCACACCTGATGTGCCATGATGGCAGCGGCAGTAGCAGCATTTTCAGCTCTTTGCTACTTCACAGTAGGCTTTTCCCAAAAAGCCTATGTTTTAACTGCAGCCAATCCCGCAGCCTCAGCAGCATTTTGAGAAATTGTGTCGCTCAAACATTTAATCCCGTTCACTATTACCACAAGCAGGAAAGCTTTAGCAAGCCATCAAGTGTACTGCAGAGATAGAGTTAGAAAAGTGCTACCAAACCAGTACACTCTGCCACAAGTTCATTTACTATCCTCAGTTCATCTCCATGCCACAGTGCAACAGCCCTTTTAGGTAAACATCTTTTCCATCCAGTTTCAATTTTCACATGTTTGATTTCCTCATATCAGCCCAACTACATCATGATGGGTCATGCTAAATGATTTCTCTTCAGGTTTTTTTTTGTTCTTGGTTCTGTACATTTTTATATATTTCAAAACCAGTAACGTGGTTCTTGCGCCCCATCCTTTCAGCCCCCATTAGCAAATATATAAGTCTTTCAAATTTGTGCTTTGAGTCCATACTTCCAGCACCTCAAGTTTGTTTAGTTCACTTGCTTTTAGAGTGTAAACGTCTGGGGGTCAAATGCTATATCTTACCTTACAAAGGAGAACATAGCTCCAGTTGCACTCACTTCAGAGTTTTTCTATGCTGGGAAAAAAAGCAAAATAAACAAAAAACAAACAAATGCACCATTTTCCCCAGTTGCCCTTAATTTGACTTCACTATGGTCCACATTAACAGAAACAGCAGCTAAACTGTCTTTGAAACTTTATTCACCATAGCCAGAAAAAAAAGAAGAAAAAAAAGACTGGTGAAATGCCTTTAAAACATGCTTTAATCTAGCTGGAATGCCATAAATTGCTTCCAGATGTGCTCCATACAAAAGTCAATCATAGCTATTTATACTGACACTCTGCAGTCCAAACAATCTGAATCCAAATGCCATGTCTCTGCTACAATAAAGCTATAAATGTCAGTCTTGTTGAATCTGGAGAGGTGTTGAAGAGTTCATGCTAGTTTGCTTTCTGGGCTATTTGTTAGCCAGCAATTATTAAAAAAAAAAAAAAGAGAGAAAAGAAAAAAAAGGAAAAAAATAAACTTTTAAAATATGTCCTCTTCTTGCTGAGCTATTCTTAAAGCACACCTGATACCTTCCAATCATGACCTTGAAAGTGCCACAGGTTACAAGTTGAAATTCATTTCATAAGTTAGAAAAATGTAGTGCTTAGGCTCTGAGCCAAGAATAACTGAAGGGCTTGGCAAGGCTCCCATGCCCTCCCCTAGAACGAACACACACGTAGTACACCTGGGACTAAATGAACTGAGTACAGTAAAATGACACACTGACTGCAATAATACTTCTATTCAAGAATCTTCCAGGGTATTGGAGGGGGAAAAAATAAATTCTTGCTGTAGGAAAAAAAAAAAGTTTGGAAACTGTATCTTCATCAGTTTTTTGCATGCAACACACAGCCATTGGAATCAAAGTAGTCTTCGCTTGGGGAAACTGAATAACCAGCATTTAGATGAAAAGATGACCTATGGAGTTATCCCATAATGTTTCAGGAAAATATATTATTTTTGTGTAGTCTCCACAGAATTTTCTTGTTGATTTTTATAGACTTAATTAAGATCTTCCCCTACCCCCCCACTAAAGTGCACCTGCAGTTCAATTTATGTATAAATGTTCAGAGTTTTAATTCTGTTTTTTTGTAAGTGAAAAACAACAGGGACTTTTCTTATCATTGCTTGCAGTTTGGGGAATTAAAAACATCTCAGAAAAATCGCAGCATACAATGACTTTACTCTTCAGTTCCCTGCCTTTTTATTTCCCTTGAGCTTTGCCTTCTACTACGAAAATTTCCTCTGCTTTCCCTCAGTTCCTTACCTTTTTCCAAGTCTAGAAGACCATCCCTACAATGGAGCTGAAGAACATTCCTCCCTCTCAGGCCAAGCCATAGCATAGACTTTCATTTGTAACCACACAGGTTGAGAAAAAAAGGCAGAAAATGCACAATGAAGTGCATTTAAATTTTGGGTTAAAACCTTCAGAGAGGGGAAGCAAATTGTACAAGACACAGTATTTCCAGATTCAAAATGTATATATATACAGAAAAAAATGAAAGACTTTGCAAACAAGATTTGTGCTCTCAGTTAAACTTACTGGAAAACTTCAGTTTTTAATAAATCTTTCAGTGAGAGGTTATATGAATGACTACAGAAGCAGCAAACGTAATACCTGTATTTAAGAATGGGGGAGGAATCTATCTAGTCAACTACTGAGATATCAGTCTCGCCCAAACATTAAACAAGGTTTTAAAACCTATTTTGAAGGAATGTAATTTCTGTGTAATTGCAGGGGGTTGGAGAAGAGATAAGCAAACGAGAGGCAGAGAAGCTATTCAAGTTAAAAGGTAATTTTGGCATAAGAACTAATGATTAAGACTTGGCCATGAACACACTAAGAATGGAATTCGTAAGCACGTGTCTGACCACGAGGAGGGTGAGCTGCTCCAACCACCGTCCTACGGATATGAGATGGAGGAAAACCCTTCCACATGGGAGGCTGAGAAATTTGTATGACTTCAGTGTCCTGCAACAGCAGGGTATAAAGCTTGGTGATGCACAAGCTGCCTTCCACTCCTGCATCAGCCTACATTGATGCATCTCTATTCTTAGCTATAGAAATATTAGACAATCAGGTGTTTTCGTCACATTAGTTCTCCAGATAGAGACATTTAACTCTTTCAGGAAAAGCTTGGGGGGCTGCTCAAGCCATAAATAGAGGGTAACAAATCGTTGTTCAGTGATATCTCTCTATTAGTGTATTTCTTCCTTTTCTTCCACCCAAGCAATGACATTAGCCTTCAGAAACCTTCTCCCTCCATAAACTTTACTACACCTCAATCCGTGTTATTTTACATCCTCAGACTACCAAAATTTATACGGAAAGTCCTCCTCACATCCTACCTCACCGTAAAAACCTACCACACTGCCTCCAAATTTGCCACACTCTCTTGAAAGCATGCCCACACATTTTTAATATTTAGACAAATGTACACCCAAAGGAAGCAACTTATTTACTCTGTATTCATAATTCTTACTGTATGCTTTCCACCAAAGCACAATGACTTTCCCTCAACTCTGCGCCAAGCTTTCCACTTAGATCCCAAACTTTCTGCATCTAGAACTTAGAGTCTTCTCATGAGGCATCAGCCCCTACAGTAAAAGTAAAAATACTGTGACAATTATAAAAACTGACACTAATCATGATCACTGGCTTTAAACTCTGTGAATCTGTTGTGCTTTTACCGCTGTGCTGTTTCTTCTGAGGCACCAATGGTGCTGCCAGCAGCTTAAATGTTAGATTATTAATTCAACCCATCCTTCCCATCCAAGAAAAAGTACCGTATCTCCAGATCTGCATAGCTTCTGCATTTGTGATGGCTGACCCCCAAAAAGAGATAGAAGGAGAACAAAAGTCAGTAAAGTTACCAAAATATACAATCTCTTACAGCTACTGTTTCAAACAAATAGGTTTAGAGCCAATATAATAATTTCTACCAATATCATCCAACGTTTTATTTGCTTTAGATTTGTCGTCCTTTATTGGAAACAATAAGCCTTCAAAAAAAACAACACCTCACTTCATGTTTAAAATTATTTACTATAGCTTTAAAAGTAACAAATGAAACACTTGAGTCTCAGATGTGTAACCAGTAGGGAGTTGGCTCGATGAATCAGTTTTTACACCTCTTGCAGTTAAATCAGAGATCCAAATGCAAAATATAGCACTCAGTGGTGAACTTATAACACTCCCTGGAGGAGTGTGTCCATAAACCATTCACTGGATTACACTCATCCATACAATACTTTATTTTATATATCCAGTCCCCACCAAAAAAAAAAAAAAAGTAAAAAATAGGAAAGAAAAAAAAAAGCTTAACTAAGGTGAAGTTCAGGTTGCATAAACTGCAGATAATTTTTGTCATCATATGTCTAAGTCTCTGCTTTTCTTTTTTAGATTTCATTGGTACAACTTTCTGGTGTTTTTGTCTCAAATAGATTTGTTTCTCCAAATTTGGATCTTGGCCAGGAAAGGGATCCAAAAATCCAAAACCACCCAATGACATATGTGACATAGCCACGCATGGCGCAGGAACACTCCTAGGACTTTGGAGTATGCTCAGCAGAGCTAATAACACTTTCAAAAATTGCTGTGATGACTTTTTTTTGGAATGCCCTTAATGACAGTTTTTTGAGAGTTTCACATTACACCTCATGTTCTCATGAGTCTTCCGGACATTAAGTCTTTTGCAATATATTTCACAGAGTCATGGAATCATTAAGGTTGGAAAAGACTTCTAAGATTCAAGTCCAACTATTGACCCAGCACTGCCATATTTACCACCAAACCATGTCTCTAAGTGCCACATCTACAAGTCAGTTGAATACCATCAGGCATGGTGTCTCAACCACTACCCTGGGCAGCCTGTTCCAGTGCTCGAGAATCCTTTCTGTAAAGAAGTTTTTCCTAATATCCAATCTAAACCTCTCCTGGTGCAACTTGAGGCTATTTCCTTTTGTCCTCTTACTCGTTACTTGGGAGAAGACACTGACCCTCACCTGGCTATAACCTCCTTTCAGGTAGTTGTAGAGATCAATAAGGTCACCCTTGAGCCTCCTTTTCTCCAGGGTAAACATCCACAGCTCCTTCAGCTGCTCCTCATAGGACTTATGCTTTAGAGCCCTCACCAGCTTCATTGCCCTTCTCTGAACATGGTCCAGCACCTGGAGCACATATAGAAAAATGTGCACATACTGTGTATGCATACTCACAGGCATGTACACATGTATACACACACATATGCACAAACATACACATACACACTGTTTGGGGTTAAAACTAGAATGGATAAAGGTCAGCGTAGCTTCACTGAATTCAATGGAAGCTCCACCAAATGAGAAAATCTAAGGACAGATGACCTGTCTGAATGGCCTACTGACTATTTCAAAGTTCATAGAACATAACAAATGTGAAGATTTCCAAGGTCCTTCAGAATTAAAAAAGAGAAAGCACATGCTCTAATAACAAGAAGAGTGGGTTTTTTGTTCCAGTGAATACCACTCTTCAATCCAGCAAAGCAAATTTGCAATGTCATGCAAATATACTGGATAAACCATGACATTGTAGTGTCAATGCCAAGCTCTTTGCAGGTCAGCTCTTTTACTTCATCTCGATTTGGTCAATGCTCCCAAGTTTAAGGGCAAAGCACCAATATTCTTCTACAACCAAGGGAATCCCATGTGCAGCTGGGTGGAGATACTTATTCAAGAGACTCCATATCAGCAAAGCCTGATCATATCATGTAGCCTCAGGATGAGAAGCCATAAACCTCTTTTTTTAACTAGGTAAAGCTCAGAAACTGGCTGCCCTACATAGAGTACACCACGATTTGTGCTAATAGATGTCAGATAAAAGGCAAGAGTCTCATCCCAGATTAGGGCTGGGCAACCTCTGGACAACCGAAGAGCTAACGGAGATGCACTCTGTGATAGGAAAGGATGAAGCTCAAGAGCCAAAATTTCCATGAGTTGTAATATCCCTCTTTTTTGCTACATGAGTATATCATTCCCTAAGCAAAAAGACATGGTTTAATCTCCCTGTTCCCATGGTTTTTATCAAACCTTCTTATAAAAAGGAAAGGTCTTATCAAAAGAGGGGAAAATACACAAAAATTTACAATTTATCAAAACTTCATAATTGTCTGTGCTATGTTTTCAACCATTTAAGAGGTTTAGCTAACCAACCTAGCATCTGTTGTTCTTTGGGTTTTTGTTGTTTTTTTTCTTATAACGATTGTTTAAAAAGCTTTGTCTTAAGAAAAATAAGTGACATTAAATACCAAAAACATGAGAAAATGTAGCTCTAATCTGGCAAATGGAGTCTGAATAACATTTCTACTTATCATATAGCAATAATTACCAGCGTTTCTATGGGGCAAAACACCTTCTGTTTCCAGTGGGCCCCAAAAGCCCCAGCCAGCTCAGTTTAACAGACTGTTTACCCTTGGAGAGGAGGATCAGGATGCTTCCTGGGACAGACAACTGCACTGACTATGTAGCGCACAAGTCTCACTGTCAGCTTTCATTCCATGTTTCTAATTTTATTAAAACTGTGGAATAAGTGGCTCCTGAGGATTAATAGTAGTGTTTGATTAGACAGCCTACTGATTAGACTGACCATAATCTATTTCTCTTCTGGAATATGACAGTTATCCAGATTTCTCCATTTAGTGTAATTTCTCAGCTATGGCTGCATGGATTTATTAATGCTCCAGAAAAGCTTCCATTGATTCTCCACTAATTTTGCACCACAGACATTTTTTTAAAAAACACTGTTCTTAAAATGTGCATTAAGTTCTTGAGATTTTTCTTAGTTGTCCTCTAAAGTGACATTATTGAAAGAACTGTTTCAAACTTTCAAAGTTTGAAAACTTGCCATAATACTCACCTCCCCAGTTCAAACCAAAATGGAGTTCCTCTTCCAGTGGTTCAAGTTCATGAAAATTTTAAATAAACAAAAAACTCACATTCCACTATGAGTTCATTAAACTTTGATCAAGGCAGAGATCATTTTTCACATTATTATCCAACACTGCACATACAGTTTACTCTCAACCCCCTTGCTTGCAGCCATGAAGATACACACTTAATTACACACTGGATTTGCCACTGAAATGTCCAGCTATCGCAAATCAGCCTTGCTGCAATGGGGATGGGAACAGTAGCAAGATCAGCTCATCTGCAGCTTTGCCTTCTCCTCCAGCTTTGGCAAACTTCAAATAGAGTGGGTCAAGCCAACAGTACCATCAATGCCACCTTGATCCATTGCATGACCCCACACAAAGGAAAGATGTGCACTAAGAATATGCAAAAGTGGCTAACTACTCAAACAGTCAGCTGAAGTAATTATGCCCTCAAGTGTTAGGAAACTGAAAAGCCATTTTGGCTATAAAATACACAGGGAATCTTAATGTTTCGGTCAGTAAGACAATAGCACACACATTACCTGTCTGCATTTTATCTAGTTCTTCAATGTGGCTTTCTCTGTTCCTCGTGTAAGATTTTTCACTAGCCATTATTATACACCTGAATGTGAAAGCCAAGCCAGAGAATCAAACTCATTCAAAGACAGCCACATTAATAAGTTGACAGCACATGCTATAAAATACAACTGTGGGTCTCTTACATGAGTCACAAAACAACAACTTTTGCAGAATACCAGTCAATAAAGAATAACCACCACCCCAAAAAATTAAGAGCGGCTTGGTGAGCAATAACAGGTAATGGTTTGTCGACTGTTTATCGGCCAAGCTCCAGAGACTAATCTTCTCCAATTACACAGTTCTCACTCATCGTCCATACTTCAGTGACCACATCTCCATGTCAATGTTTTTTTAATTATTTTATCTCCCCTACTCTTCTGCTTTAAAGAGCTATCCTAAGTCTCTGCTTACATCATTCCGCTGAATTTCCATTACCATGAAAAAATATCTGCCACTATCAATTTTTTCAGTGTATTTTGTGGTTTGTTATTAGGTTTCTTTAAATCAACTAACAAAATCATATCAGAGTTTTTCAGTGTAGCCTAAGCAAACACTGGCGTGTGAGTACAATATGCAAGAGAAGTCAGAGGCTGAAATGAGAATACAATTTCCCATGAGAGAGTTCTATGTTCGAGCCCTTTAACTTTAAAACTATTTCAATATTTGAACAAGACACTATTTTATTCCCATTCAAAGTTTAAACACAGATCACTTCGAAATCAATCATAAATTCAAACCTCTTTACTTTAGAAACTGTTTCAATATTTAAAAGCTTTTTTTCCCCTCTCTTTAATGTAACAGCACCTTCAAGGCTGCAGAAGCAGATCTGACTTTGAGATCCTTAAGAGCAATGCTATTTTCCTGCCAATACACACAAAAGGCAGTTCTAGGAAAAAGAAAAAAACCACAAAGGCGAGGCTGTGCTTTGCTTCAGAGTTTAAGAACAAAGTCTGGACAAAGAACACAGTCTTCAGCCCAAGCTAAAGTAAATGAACTTAGTGTGGGTGCTTTTCAGGGTAGAAGACCATAATTCCTTGTTACTGCACTGCTTTTGTGCTCACCTGGGTGCAAGAGAAAACCAGACGATCGGTGGGATCAGTGTAGATAAGAAACAATCCTCCTTTAGGATAATGATTATAGAGTGAGAGATCTGCAATTCAGAAGACGGATGTAGAGCCTATTCACGGATCACACATACTTGGGTCCCTCTCCCTATCCAACAAAGCGGTGGCTGCTCTGCTGCCTCAGAAGCCTCATAGCCCATCCAACATTGCAGAAATTTACTGTTCTAGCTGTGCAACACTGAAAAAATATTTTATCCTGGTCAAATAGCAATATTTCACACGTGTTCTATTTCAACATGATGATCTTAAGAGTTCTGTGGGGGTTTTACATTTGTTTTTTTTTAAAACTTAAAACTCATTCTTCAGATGGGTAACTTACCACAAAGAGTCACTGATGGAGAGGGAAAACCAGGCGAACTCCTGAACGGTGTCTCTGCCAGCTCTTTGACACATGCCACTCTCATTCATCTAATTTCAATGCCAGTTTGTTTCTAAAAATTATCTTTTGTGTCTCTGATCTTTGTGCAAAGTTCTTTTTGACAAGGGCAGAGCATACAGCTCAATGCAAGTGATACACTACAAAACATTCACATCAAGTAGGAAAGACAAACTGACTGTTCTAAAGCAAACAATCTTATTAACCTCAGGTCTGCCCTATCTGGTTACTGGTCAACGACAGTCTTCACAATCAAGTTAAAAAGACCCCTTTAAAAAGGATTAAGCAACTGTATTATCAAGAGGTCACAGAATAAGGGCAAGAATTAGGCTCTATCTTTGTGATATCAATGCACTTAACTACCTATGACTTTGCATGAACCCAGGAAATATTATTTGTCTGTATATATAATGTTTTACATGCAATGTGATAAACCCATCTGCATGGGAAGTCAATGATGCTGCACTAGCATTGAATGCCACCTTTCCCAGGCAAGGGCAGCTGTTCATTCATAACTATCTTTCCTTAACTGAAAAATGAGGGGATCCTATTTCCAGGAAGCCATAGGTCACTAGCATTAGGGAATAGATGAGCTTTATTTTCACATACCTCTAAACAAACAAACAAAAAAAATCAGTTGCAATCAACATGGCATTAAGATACTGTATTGTAATATTTCACATATAACATGTCACCAAAAACTCAGTATTGAGCAGGCAGGAATTTGATGAATCAAGTAGATGAAGCCAAGATGTAGTTATTAGATGCATTACATCTTTAGCACATCATCTGTAAAAATGTCCAGGGTAAACTAACGCTCCAGGGGAAACCTGACCTTTAAGAGGCTCCCTAATACTACATCTAAATTAATGTCAGTGACAGGCACTTCAATCTAAAATAGCAGGGTTCTTTCATTCTATCTACACTATCTATTCATCCATTTATTTGTGTGTAAAATGTGTGTGTGCATAAATGGATTTGTGTCATTCTGGCACTGGGGGAGTGGGTGGGGAATAAAAAGAGCTCATAGATTTTTTGATTTCTATTCCTTACTACTCCCATGCATATTGTTCATTTTGGAAGATTCATTCAGAATCTTTTCAGCACAAAAAATGTTAGGAAAATTATTTTTTATAGCAACTGAATCTACTTTTCCAAGTAGGTATCAAACTTATAATGCAAAATAAACATGCTTGAATGGATGGAACTCTTGCGGCAATCAATAAATCAAGCAATGCTGAATTTATTTTAAAGAGTTGGGCTGGGCTCTGACACAACTGGTGGTCAAGATAAAAATCATAATTGAGATCAGTTTTGCCATTTCAAAACAAAACATTGAAAATAAATTCAGTAGAAGATGTATTTGTACCTTGGGGGAAAAGAAACAAACAAGAATACACTGCAAAATTCTGATAATAAAATAAGTTCATGGCAGTTAGTGAAATCAGTGCTAACTATGGTGGCCAAACCTTCACTCACTTCTCTTGTACATTCCATTTTGGAGGTTTTATAATCATGGGGGGCAAGGTTTTATGATCAAGGGGTGAGGCAACTGCACTCTGATTACCTTCTTCCAAGCTTCCTATGGTGCTCTTCCTCCCTTGACAACACCTCAGAGAGGACCAAAACCACCAAGACTTGCAGTCCTTTGTCCCTCCACTCCCCACAGACAACTGTGTAATGTGTTTTTAAGACATATGTCTTCATTCAATAGAAGCTGAAGTTTTTTCTTTGATGCAAAGGATTTACACCTTGCTCTGAAATGAGGACAATCACATTGGCTAGATCCCAGTGAACTAAAATTGCTAAGTCCTTTCACATTTTGTTGATCAAGAGCCTTTTTATTGGAACATTTTTCTTTTCATACCTCAGTTCCATAATAAAATATCCTCTAATTGGTCTTTATGCAATGAAGATCTACCTTGCATTTTAGCTATATTAGACATGGTTGTATTTTCTTACAAAGACACAATTGATCAGGAATTACTATAATCCCACACAGAGAAGCAGTCTTAGAAGCACTGAGTGCATAAAACATTAATGTCAGTAATGCAGAGATGACAAGTTTCAACTCTCCTTTCAGCTAAACAATCTGCCTCTTTCATACTAACATCACCATTCAGCCCATGGGCTACATAAACATTGTCAAACCTGGTTTCAATATAAAGAGAGTACATTAATGTTCCCACTAATATACATTTCCCAGTAACCACTCTATTAGATTGCTTAGTTCAAACTGCATGACATATCCCATAACATATCAGACAGTTCAGATTCACAAACTCAGATATTGCAAGTATTAAAAAAACTTTTTTGTGTGCATACTCAAGAGCCCTGCTAATACAAAAACTCCCACGAGGCTCTCAAGAAAGTACGCCTGTGTGGAACACAGCTCTTCTCTGTTCGGTGTGGCTTTTTGGGTTTTTTTTGCTTTTTTAATTTTGGATTATGGTCTTTCACTTACTTCTTCACATAGCCAAAGTAAAAGGATACAAAAATAAAGAGATGCTATTCAGAGCAGATAATCCTTCCTGTAACCTGACAGTGCACCCAAGACCAGTGAATCCAGTGATCACTTTTAACTTTTTCCAAAAGCAAGCCAGTTAAGTGGCTAATAAGTTTAACGTACATGATGTAGAAATTCCCTGATTTAATCTACTACAGACCCTCTCTTATGAAGCAAGACCCTATTCCAGACACATGAACTTTGTCTTTTGCCTCATACTTGGTAGCAGCGCAGCAGCAGCAGTCCTAGGGTAAATGGACATGAGGAGATCCCACACTGCAAGGTAACTTCATGAGCCTCCTTAACAAATCCATAGTCTCACAAAGCACAGTGCACATACTGTACAAGCAGCGTGCTACAGACAACATTACTGTGGTCTCCCATGTCAGTCTGGGTTATAGGGTGGTTTAGTATGGGCTTGGGACCTATATACTAGGAGCTCACACTTCCAATTTTCACATTCAGCAGCTGGAAAGGCAAATATCCTCAGCCAGAAAGTTCATTAACCTGGAGATTTTCTATGGCCAGGCTTCCTCAATATTGCAGTAAGATGCAATTTTTCATTTGGGTTACGGTATTTTGAAGTACTTAATGTAGCTGGAAGCCAACAAATACCAGCTAACTTTACCCCTGAGCTTGATAGTGTGTTGTGCAAAATATATCCACTTTGAAATAACATGACTTTAAAATTGTTTATGCTTAACATGGTGAAATTAAACACAGAGTCAGACACGCTAACTTCTACTTTATGGAGTAACACTTAATACCTTAAAGAAGTGAGAAACAGGAAAGAGACTTAGGAATTTAGAGAGCAGCAGGGAATTACCATGAAGCCATCTGATTTCTCAGAAGGAAAACACTGAAAGTTGAAAGTGAAATTGAATTAATCCTAGAAATATGTAATGCACACCCCCCACTAATCAGACTATGGGAAGTACTCAATGTAGATAAAGGAAGGTCCAATTAACTTTTAAAAAGAAACAATACCCACTCTGAAGTCCTCTGACTCTTCCAGGTTCAATAAATTTGACCCAGAATACATAAGTTTGGACTGGCACTGATCTCATAGAACAGATCCTCAAAAGGTGTAAAGCAGAACAACTCCATTGACTTCAAAAGTCAGCTGAGTCTCTAGATCGAGATGTCTGTGTGCAGTCATGGATTCCTGATTTCAGTATACTTTAACACAGCTAAAAGAGTAGTAGAGGCTAAAGTTGCAGTTGTTGTTAAGTAAAAAATGAATTAACATGTTAATTAAAATTAACGGCTGCAAATATTCTACATATTCTGGTTAGCATTAGAGATTGATACTATACATTCAGGTTCAAAGTAACTTTGCTTTGTTTGGGCTTCAAAGCTCACTTTTAACTTCATCCAGTTTCCACTGTCAAGTTTCCAGGATAAAGTTCAATAAAGTTTACTTACTATTAAGAGTTAAGTCATTAATGTATACTGCACACTTTTTCATGTACAATGTGCCTACTGAAATGCAAGTCTTCAGAAGCAATGATCTGAATATTTTATTATGTCAGTCAAAAGAAGGTCTGGCCCAAATATCCCAGTTAGGGCTATTTCAACCATTCAACAGTCCAATTACTCATACTACATTAGGCCTTCCAACTCCATGAATGTAAAATTGTTCACACTCAGGCAGCTAGGGTTGTACATCATGAATAATTTTGTCAAAATACAGTGTTTTCAAGTATAACTGCCAAAAGAAATGTAACATGTAGGCTTGCAGTCTCAAGTGCAATTTCCTGACAACTACAATGGTGCAGGCTACAGATTAACACATGTGCACTTCCAATTAAAAGTGATGCAAGTCCATAATATTGGGACCAAGTAATATCCCCTCATACACAGGATTCTCTAAAATTTGAAATAAAAGAAACTAACATGGAATAAATTCCCTTGCATTATTTAGCATACAAGTGATTTCTGAAGATGCTACCATTATCTGTCTGTATTGGAAGATGATTATCTACTTTTTCTTTCCTTCACTGATTAGATAAATGAGCTCATCCTGCAAAGCCTTCTAAATATGCCCAAGAAGTACGTGCTCTAACAGATTCCCAGAAATAGGATTCCAAGATCCTTACCATGGCTCCACTATTTTTGGAGAGTTATGGGACCTTACCATGGCTCCACTATTTCTGGAGAGTTATGGGAAGGAAACAACCTGAAAAACAGGTGCTACAAATTGTTCTTCCGACACATTCCTCCATCTCAACAGAAGGAACATTTCACGTGCTTTCTGCCTGTACAATCAAGAATGAGTTCAACCTTGCCATCATTAACTGATTTTTCTGAAATTTGAGTTCAATTCACCTTGCATCATACAATCCTATTCTTTCAAGAACTGAAGCTGCATCCTATGATAAAAATACAAAAATAATTATAAATGCATGCCCCAACATACCTTACATCTAGCTGGTGAATCACACCAAGTTCTCACATAATCACCTCCAAGGTTGTGGCTCTCCTACTAGCTATCTGCATAGTAAGCTGGGGGAGGCCTCAAATTGTTATGAACTTTGATGAAAAGACAAAGTGAAGTGCTGGATGTACTATTTTTCACATGGTCAGGAAACAAGACTCATACAAGAGAAAATAAAATGAGGATACCATATCTTGACACCTGCCTGAGTGGGATACAGAACCAAATGCTGGGCAAGTAGATAGGTCTTGCCCAAAACCAGGAACCTAATTGTCCAGAAGCAGAAAGAAACTGAAATGTACAAGTGTAAGCAAGTATGAGGAATCAAACCCTGCTACTTAGATGTGATCCACTAATAACTGAGCAATGCTATTGCCATATTTCTTATTAAACACATTGGAGACAATGTTCAACAGCCAATTTTTAAAAGACACCTACTGTCCTCATCTTTTATCCATATTTGGCCATTTAAATCTAGCATTGTGTCTTTCCCTTCCACACTTAGTATATGCATACCATACTAAGCAGCATCATACGACTCTGCCATACTGCTTGGAGACTTGGGGGATCCACAGGCAGGAGGAATCCAGGTTACCTAACCCATGGAGCAATTGATTCCACTTGGGTGGCTGACAGAGAGCTCACTTTCAATTTACATCATGATTTCTTCCCCGCCAAAATGTCACTGCTGAGATGCCACCAGCAATGCGTGTTGTGTAATGGAGACCACCATGCTCGGGGCAGGCAGAGAACTGAAGGCTCCTCTGTGTCATGCAGACATGCCTACACTTGGAGAGGCAAAGCTGACTGTAAGCTGCTAAGCTGCTGAGCCACTTCCCTGTGAATTACTTTTACTTCTGTGGCTTGAATCCTTAGTTTCCTTTCCCTCTCCTTTCAAATTGATGCTGTAATACAGTCACACTGTAGAAATCTCTATCTCGGTCAGTACAATAATCTGTGGAGCCATACAGCTCTCTGATATTTAGAAGACTGCTCCTGATTCATCACAGCTTCCTTGATGTCTTAAAACGTCTTGGCGAGGTCACAGGGTGCAGGCTACAATTTCCTTTGCCTTTTTATTTGTATTAATCAGGAGTTTGGGTACTGTGTATCCCTGTGTTTCCTGGCCAGCTCCAGGCATTACTGCATCACAGCGGCACCTGGTGGGACAGGTCAGGGCTGGAAAACGCCGCTGCCCGCCCTGTGGCCCCGTCAGCACCCAGACATCCACAACGAAATCAAAATTAGCACTGTTGTGCTCTGGCAGGTCTTTTTAACATCTGTTGCTGTGAAAAGTTCAAAATTATTATGACTGAACCCTACCCTGGTATTTGCTAAAGAGATGCAAAATGCTGGACGGGGAACAGACTGAACTGCAAGCCACATCTTAGAAACAGCCTGCAACCCGAGGGATCCAGGAGATGCTGCACACAGCACCAAAAGGAAAAAAAAATCTGATAAATAACTCATCTCCAAAGCCTCTCAACTTTTGATCCATTAGCCATCATTAAAAATTTATAAAAGTATATTAGAAGTAAAGCTCAGTTCAACCAGCCACATGTATTCTAGCAAGAGTGACACATTGAGCCCTTTTCTTTTGATTACTGCCTTCAATCTCATAATTTTTATTTTATGGGACGCAAAGCATCAAATTCAGCTTCAGAAATACAATGTTCAAAATATAGTGGCCAATAAATGTTTCATCTTTTTCACAAACTAGACCTTAAAGAGCTTCAGTTATTTATTTTTATAGCAGCAGCATACATAAGTGTATGACACAGTAAAGGATACTGATCTCTGAAGACCTCAGATTATCTTAAACTCCAGAAAATCAATATCAAATCCTGTGTTTACGGTACTTTTCATTATTTATTTTAGAGCCTACAGAAGTGGACAGTGGAAGCTGCCAGTTTTGTAGAAAAAGAACCTAGCAAAGTTGCCATCAGATTTATAGGTCAAACACTACATTACAAAAGAAACCATATACCTCGAACAGCTGAAATCATTGCGGTTCACCATAAGCAGAACATTTTTATTAAAAGTCCACAGACTGTTACTACACCTCAATCTAATTACTTTAGTCCTTACACTACAGCCAACACTGAGTGTGTGTAAGGAGTGTAAGGGCTCCCACACAGGTACATCTGCCTTCCAGGGGCACTGCAAGCAATTTGCAGATTGCAGTCGGAGCAGAGGGCGTTCCTGCGATCTTCAGATGCTCGTGCTCACGCACCTCAGCACAGATGTAAATTAACACCAACTATGTTAGACTGTGCCTGATGCTTTCAAAACTACCAGTCCTTGATTAATTTTTAAAAAGTGCAAGTTCACGGTGCACATAAGAAGAGGGGGAAAAGGAAGGAAAAAGGAATTAAAAAAAATTTAGAGAGCATTATTCCTTAAAAATACTTGGATAGAGAAAACATCCAAAGATAAAAGTAAAGATTTTTATCTCTTAAAAAAATCCACCTTTTGTGTTATGATTGCTGTGTTGAGGATATAAACTGCTAAGTATGATCTACATTAAGTATAATTCTAAATTCCAAATGAACTCAAGTAGGTTGATCAAGAACAAGAAGAAATAAAACCTTCAGTAGTGCTCAAATCAATCTATAGAATTATTAGCTTAAAATGCAAAAAAGGCCTTAAAGTGAAAGGGGCTCTTACTATCACTGTCTGTGCTCAACATACATTTTAGAACCAATCTCTCAGTGCTGTAATGATTCTGGCATCATTTTCATGTACCTGAAATAAAAAACATAAAAGATAACTCTGACTGTAAGAACCTCTCTTTTCCCCTTAATTCTTCATACCAACATTAAAACGTTACAAAAGAATAGTGCAGCTACTATATAAAATTATTGCATACTCTTTATATTAAACACTGTGATCTGTTCTTGTGACAAGCACAAGGCTATAGATAGAAGTACAAGCACACAGATATGAAGAATTGTTAAAATGATTACAGGCACTGGAACAGTCCTGCAGGGTAGGGACTGGAAACACTGATGGGAATCCTTTTAGCTTAAAGATGAGATGTCTAACAGAAGGCATGTTTGAGGTTTGAGAAACAAGACAAGATACATTAGACATTCCTATTTATAACATACAATTAATTTGTGGAATGCACTGCTACCACAGCACACTGACATCAAAAGCACAGCAAAATTCAGATAAGGTTTAGATAGATAACATGAAAATGAAGTGTTACATCAGAGGAGATTTAGGAAACACGAGGGATTTAAGACTTTTTGCTTTAGACCAAAGTCTAACTGACAGGATTAAAAAAACATAATGTGAAAGACATTTGAAAGTTTATTGCAAGGTTTTATGCACTTTTGTCTGAAATACTCAGCTCCAGCCTGTCTCAGGAGAAAGGACAGCTTCTTAGATGGACCACTGGTTTGACCTGGTATGGCAAGTCCTATATTCTTATGTTCCTAACAGATAATCTGCAGTAACTTGAGTGACAATGGATGGGTACCCATCCTAGGGAAACAAATATTCTATCATTCTACTTCTCAGTGCACTGAACTGAATTATGTTAGGTTAAGTGTTGTCACACTGAAAAATTTCAGGCTGTATCACATGTCCAAAGACACAACTCAGTATAATGTGTAGGACAGTGCACTCGAATTTGCTGCAGAGTGAGGGGAAAAAATGTATGCTTGAAGCCTAGTGAAACCTACAGTACTTACAACAGTAGTAAAATCCATGTTAGAATATTTTAATTCAAAATGCTGTCCAATTCCAGAAATAGAAATTGCAAAAAATATGAAACACCTGCCTCTCCTCACCCTATCTAGCTTCATATAATCACAGACTGTGTTTAATGTCAAAGAAATTCAAAGGCATCTCTCATTAAAACAGTTGTGAGGGTACAAGAAAGCTGAAAACCTCTTAGCTTCTTGGAAAAAACAGTCACAATAGGTCAATGGTAAAAATTCATTACACTGCATTAAGCATATTCATTTTTTTGTCTATAAAACATGAGAAGAAGCTATCACAAGGGTCAGGAGTGAGAATCTCAAGATTTCCCCACTCCTTGGAAGCTCAGGCTTGGTTAACTTGGCTTTTCCCACAGAAGAGAAGGGACAATCTGCCTCAGCTGTTTCTGAGATCACCATAATTTTTCATCGAATGCAAAAGAGATAGGAAAAGGGAAGACCTATGCACCTGTAACCCGCATCACGGTGCTCAAATGTTCATCCCTCCACATGAATGATTCTGTTTGCTATTCTTACTCCTCCTTGTTACTTATGGCTACTAATTACAATTTTAAATCATTTTCTTCAGGTTACTTTGCAAAACAGTCACCTTCACAGAGCTTTCAATTAAAGTATGACAAAAATTGTGGGCAAAAATAAAAATGAGAGGAAGAAGAAATGGGACAAAAGAACATCTGGCAAAGGCAAAGCTTGCAGCAACAAGATTACATGGACACTCAAGACTGATGAAAAGGAGTGTTTGTATTTTGTGGCTAACTAAAGCTAGTTTTGTTTTGATTTTTTGTTGGTGTTTTTTCTTTGTTTTTAACAAACTAAATTTATTCCATATACAACACCAAAGGAGTGGTACATAAATGAAAACAAGGCAGTGAGTTGGCAGAGAGTTATTATTATCACCACGAATATAGTGACTTTGCACAAAACCAATACATTGCACTCAAAAGAATGGTCACCTATCAGCCTCTGCTTCCAGCATAGATAGTATAAAAAACCCCCCAAAAAAGTCATGACTTTGAACTACTAGTTCCTTGCCATCAACCTTTTTACAGGTGAGGTGATGATTGGAGTCACCACAGACCAAGCCTGGGGTTTAGCCTGCTCAGTTCCCAACGCCTATGGGTCACTCAGTCTGTTGTCCTACTCACATCCCTTCACTGCTGTATCCCACTCACTTCTCAAAGACTCCCAAAAACGTACTCTGGGCATGTATTTTAACCGGTTTTGGCATTTGCTGGTAAGCTTAAGGCACGTATTTGCCAAGCTGACTACCTAAGGCCCACAGCTGCATTATGCCAGATACTCTTCGAATCCTAGTCAGTACTTGGGAGACCCAGTTACTTTGTAAACAGTTATTTTTGAATTAGTAACACATGGCTGGCAAAATTAAAACTATTAGTACTGTCCCCTTAGTCTCTGGGTCCGAATTCTCTCATGACTTAAGTACTCCACAAAAAAAACCCCAACAAACAAACAAATAAAAACAAAACAAAACAAAAAAACTCAGAAAAAAACTCTCCAAACCTTATCTTCTGTTCAGACATATAACATGTTTAGATGAACCCTTTCATGCCTAACTATCCAAAATCCTTGTATATCCTTAGTGGCTTTGAATGCATGTATTTCCAAACACAAGCTGAGCAGAGCACGAGCAGAGGACATTTCTGCCTCCCACGATGCCCACCCAGCGCAGACATCCTAACCACTGTTCCCCAGGTTTCTGAAGGCAGAGAAGAGAGCCCTGATGACAGGCTGTCCCCAACATGATGGACAAGTGGACATGGATGCCAGTGAGGAGGAGAGCTGCGTGAGTCACCACCTGCCTTCCACCTCCCTGCTTCATGGTGACTACATGCAGACAGCCACTCGCGTATCTGGGAGGTTGCAGAACTGAGACCTGGGTCTGTATTTTAGTGCTTGCTTTTCAAACTGTGCATTTAAAACAATAATTTGAGGACTCATAAAACAAATGCTTTTTGACAGCCCATACAGCTAAAATGTCTCAGCAATAAGATTTCTCTTTTGGTTTTTCATATGTTTACACAGAGATTCTCCAGAAAACATCTGGAGATTTCGTGTTTGACAGCTCCACATGCTTTGAGAATCCTCATATCATGCACAAGATGGTCTGATTTTAAAATGATAATTCCTTATAACTATAGAATTCTGAACTATTTATTGCAGAATTAATGATGTTTATGTGGCTCTTTCATTACCTTCTAAGAACAACAGGTCAATACCAGTTCATACAGGAAGTGCTAAGAATTACTTTCAAGGTGAAATTCAGCAGCCACCCATTTTCTGCAACATCAGTATAGCCATTTTGACCAGCCCTACACTGCCTGTGCTATGCAATGCTGCAAGTAGTTCGCAAACAAACAACAAAATGTTGCTGGCACCATCTGCTCCTTGGAAACCTGCCAACCAACCTCCAAACCACAGAGAGGAGCTTGTGTGGGATTTACTCTATATCCATCCTTTCTGGAGCTTTGGCTTTTGTTGCTGTCCCCAGTAGCCCTTCCAGCAGCTGTAGATAGAGCTTTGATCCATTTATGAGAAAAAATCTGCAATCTATTAACAATTTCCATCATACTCATCAAGATGACCTTGTCTCCTCAGTTACAGCCCATATACACTGCTGTGTCTGCAATGACCCAAAGTCATAGAACATAACCTGAACATTGTGAAAACTAGGAGCAGGTATAAAAGGAGTATTTTTGCAGTAACTGAAATGCAGCCACTTTTGAAAAAGGCAGAGCAGATCTTAAGCACACAGCATCATTCATTAGCATTTCAGAGACAAAGTGGGGACTATGGTGTATAACTTTCATAATTGACAGTAAATAGGCAGGAAGCTCAAAAGGACAATGTCTCCAAATTTGGTCCACACACTAGAGGTAAGAAACTTCCTCCTGAAAATGTTACAGGATCTTTTGTGTCACGTCTTGGGGGGGGGGGGGGGGGGGCAAAAGAAACAGGGAAAAAACGTGGGGGGGCTTTGTAAGATTACAGGGAAAGAAAATCTTCCATAAATTCCATAGTGACACTGCTAACATTTATCTGAAATGCAGTTTATTAATTTATCATAGTCAATAATAACTGGTTTATGATATAATGAATGCACATTTCACCTCTTTTATACTTATTTGTAATTAATGCACACAAAGCATCATTTTTGTCCTACTATTTTTTGTACCACAGCTTGGAGGTTTTTTTACTACAATTGGTATTGCACTGCTAATGCTTCTGTGAGTCTCTATTTACTGTAGGTCTTGGCTGTCTGTGTACAACGGCAGCAGGCACTGGCTTGAGTGCTGTGACATATCTATTTAATTAACGCAGCTGTTCTATCTACAGTGTGAAGTACCTAGCAATGGTGCCATACTGGAAAGCAGAACTCATAAAAACAAAAAAAAACTACAGTGCCACTTGGAAAATGAAACACAAATAAAGTCTGCTTTAAAAAAATAAAGATAAATGCAATTCTGTCTGCCTTGACAGGCCTCTACTCTTCACTGAGATACCATATAATATCACTGAAGACATTTTCTTATTTTAAATCCACCTCTTTTAACTTGAATAAAATCAGCAATGTATCTGCATGTGAAGAAAAATCATAAAATAAAAAAAATTCAACAGCAGTCCTTTCCTGGTGGCACTCTTCTTTTACCTATGTGTCCATTTTTAAAAGTCCTTCTGCATATTGTGGCATAAGACATTAAACAGGAACATCTCCCAGTGCAAACGGATACTGCCTTCCTTGAAAGCTCATAATATCAAAATCAAAAAAATTAGTATGTTTATTGGGCTGTCATTTTGTAGCACTCTGAAGAGAAGGAAGAAAAATAGAGGATTCACTGAAGTTGAAGATTATGCATCCATTGCATATGAAAACTTCAGTAAATATAATTTAGAAAACACCTCTTGCTTATCCTAAGCTAGCCCTCAAAATGAGTCAGTTGTACACAACTGACACAAAAAAGAACAACATCACACCCAGTTTCTTTGAGATGTGCTGTCCACACAGACACACTGGATGGTAAATATGTGTGAAAATCAGTTAATTGCTTTGGAAGAAGAGCATCCAATGGAAGTACATGCATATTCGAGGAACCCTCCTGACCATGGCAGCTGGGATAAATGAGACATGGCAGCTTCAATCATCTCTCCGGTCCTTCACCAGCCTAGAGAACCTCTGCTCATGTGCCAGATGGAAATTAACTCAGTTATATCAAGTAAGCAATTGCTTGCTCTTCTTAACTGGCTGTCAGACTTCTCCTACATTTTCAGCTGAGAACTGAGGAGGCAGTGGTTCCTGGATGAAGGCATTTGAGTCATGGGTGTCAAGGTACTCAGTGCATGTCACCCACGACTTTCTTTACCGCATTGATCAAGAGTGCAGAGGAGAGCCCTTTTTAATGATGTGCCTACCTTGTGGGCACAGCTGTGTCATGGAATAAAATCTGGAGATTTCATTTCAAAAACACATCTAGACATTGGTCCAGGGTAATGGCTACTACAAAAAGCCTTACAAAATGCTCTAGAATACAAGCAATTGAAACAGGTATGGTACAGTAAGACATTCTGAATATAATTTATTGAAGTTAAAAAAATAAAATTACATTGTATTCGTTGATTAAAGATCTGAACTTTGCAGAGTTGCTGTTCTCACAGCAATAACCATTAAAAACAGAAAGAAAAGCTGTCTAACATCACATGGCCTCTTATACTCTCAGCTACTGCAGCTGAAAGAGCTCCCAGGATTTAAGTACCACCTTAGTGTCTACTGTCATTAAAACTATGTAATATGAATATATATCTAGTCCAGCGTTATATACACACTCACGCATCTGTAGCTAGACAGACAGACAGATACAAGGTAACTTTCTTGCAAACTTAGAATGGAACCAAAATGGCATGTTTAGGCAACACTACCAAACAATCTTCTTTCACCTGTTAAAGTCAAGATCCAGGTAAAGAAATCCTACACTAGTATTTTGTTTTCAGAAGTATCTGAACAATGGAAGTTTCCTAAAATACTTCACCCAGGGTACCTATCCAGAAACCTGCAAATTAAGAGAGATGCACCTAAATCTATTTCTGGCATCAATGGAACATGAACCTGGAAGCCAATTAACTGAAACATTTCGATTGAAGCTGACATTCAAGGCACTCAAGAGACTGCATTCCCTGCAAGTTAAGAGCGGAGAGAAAGATACAAACAGAAGAATTCTCTATTAGAAGACCATCCTACAAATGTAGACCTAGAAATGTACTGACCTTTCCTGTAACCCTTTTAGAAGAGTGATTTTTGTGAAGTCTTTGGTTTTGTAAGCACAGCATTTTAGTGCATTTCCCAAACCCACAATACACTTTGTAACTCTTCCCTGAAACAAACCAACCCACACAAATATTTGAAGATTACTTTCTTAATTCTCACAGTTCACCTTTAGCAGTACCTTCTTATAAGATAATGTTGAATCCTAATGCCCCATTCAACTTCTTTGGGACTGCTGCTACACAACATGTCAGTCCACTAAATAATGTAATTCAGAATCTCCAGGAAAAGACATCTGCAACCTTTACTTTAACCAAACTGATTTACTGGGGTTCTGTAAATGAGGAGTAAAATCTCACTCAGCTATTCAGATTGTCACATCTGCTAACAATGGCTCTCCCAACTGTTACACTTTCGGTTTCATATGGTGGGAAAAATCCTTCGCATTAAGACCATGCTCAACAACAGTACTAACTGGTTGCCTTATTCCTACTAGTTTGTAGGAAGTTAAAATGGTGATCCCCAAACCAAGAAATAGGGGAAATATCAGCTCCTCAGAGTTTGTTTCTTTGTATCATCCACTGATTATTGTTTACCATTCTTCATCCTTAACAGGGTGGCTACTTGTTAAGGCCAGCTGTTGTTCATTCAAGACAAGCAACAACACTGATTCCAAGTTAATTTGACCTTACTTTTAGGTTTTCATCCCACCATTTTCTTGCCTAGGTATTTCAAACATGTTTTTCTTCTGCAGAATTACAAGGAGATAATCTTTTCCTTTCTTGTTATTTTTTGTATTTGTCCTACTTAGCTGCAAACCAAGCACTTCAGGTTTAACTCTAGAGCAAATTAGTGTTACTCTTAGGTAACTGACCCCAATTTAAGTTGAACCTATGAAAGAATCCTGAATTTATCTGCTGATACAAGATTCCATCAGCATACAGCCAGACACTGTAGAACTTCATTCTTCCTCATCTGCTTCATATTTCACCACACTAACAGAATCAGTAGCAGAAATGGGGAACTACCAGAGGAATACCCTCCTGTACAATCTTTTTTTTTTAGTATTTCTTAAAATAACATATAATCTAGCAATCGCAATAATTCCTAAGTAGGTCACTCCATATTAGAAGTGAGAGTAGTTTTACAAAATATAACACCTTTGCATTCTTTGGTGGTAGGAAAAGGTACTTTTCTGAGCCCCAAGACAGGCCAACTGGTTCATCCCATAATTACCGCATTGTTATGCAATAACCTACCCCCATTTCACTAGGGTGCCATAAATCAGGCCTTACATTCAGGGAGGCTGTAAAACCATAAGTGGAAGATAGCCTGCATCCAGCTAGGATCTAGTGAGAGTGCTCTGAAAAAAACTAACAGTAGCAAACTTTACCGCTGTCATCTGCTACATACAAGACAAGCACAATGTTTGCAATACAAGAGCTTGATGTCTACTGGACACCCGTGAGGAAGATCAGGCGCAACCTTTCACTTCAGAGGTCTCTCTCGGCATTCACTTTTATCAGCTCCAGCGCAATATTTTCAAAACCTCCCCCTGGGTGATGTCCTTCAAGCCTTTTCTAGGTATCCAGTCTCAAATTTGATTTTCCTCCTTTTATTCTCCCAATTCTTCAAAGATCATTCCAGAAACTTGATTTGATTAGAAGTCTCTTTTAACGTAAGCAATTCATCCTCACACACACAGAGCTGTTGATTCACCTTTTCTTTAATTTCATTTTGCCTGACTTTCATTTGAGCTATCTCAATTTTAACCTCTGTTAAAGCTCCATCTACCTTGTTTACTGTTTCTTTGATTTGAAAGATCTCCTGCATTAAGTCCTTAAGCGACAACTCTGTGGCCATTTTTGGCTCCAGCTGTTTGTCAGGAGAGGTCAGTCACCGCCTCAGTCTTTTATTTGTCTGGAGCAACATTCAAATTGCTTTCAGAGCAATTGTTTTCTTCCCATTTCCTGCCATCCCTCTTCGAAAATAATAACGAATTACCTCAATTCTAAGAAGAGTTTCATCTCTTTACTTCATTATCAAGAGCAGGGAGAAAGACTCTTTCAGAGGTTGGCACCCTGCACAAATTTCCTCAAGTCTTGCTTGAGGAATAATAGTGCAGGAACAGTTAAAAGTTATCTTCTACATATATACAGGATCCTGCAGGAAAGCACATGAGGCTAGTCAGAAAATTCACCTTCTTAAAATCCTGCCAGGCAGGTAAGTATTAGATCCTAGGAACAAGATGGCCAGTAGAAAAAATACTGCATTAAAAATTTACACACTAAAAACAAAGTTCTTGGGGTTTTGGGAGTTGGGTTCTTATTTTTTTTTTTATTCCCCACCCCCCCAGGCTCTGGTTAGCAGGATCAGTTCCATAGCTGTACAGGAAGCCTGGGGCAGATCTGGAAATAGGTTTCCTGCCTCGATATAGAGTTGCCAGACTATCTTCTCTCCTCTAAATACATACAAAATGTGCTCAGAGGAAACAGGCCAACACAAAAAACTGATGAAAAAGTAGTTTTAGATCAGAAAAGGGTCTTTCTCAAATCTTTATACTTTGGTCTATTATTTCATGTCAATAAGGAAGATACAGAGACGCAAAATCTGTATTTAGGTGGGGAGACTGTTTGTTTTTAAAAGAATCTTTACTTTAAATCGTATCCCAGCTGTTACTAAGCCCACCTGAAAATTAACATGCCATAGATTGATATTTTATATTAAAAATCTACTTTTTTTTCATTATGAGCACATGGTTCCCTTCCCCACATGTACACAAAAAGTGTCACACTGAGATTTATGCACTGCCATACAGATACAAAAAATGCAGCCCACTGACCACTGAAGCTCATATTTTAGGATGGACTCAGCCAATTCAGCACTATCTAACTACAAGTTACTCAAAAAGTGTAGATTCCTTTCCCAGCCAACACAGCCACCCTGCCCTCTCAGGGGAAACCTACACCACCTTTACTGGACACTTTTCTAAATGATATGATTCCTTATCTCTACGGCTCCTTCCCTTTCATAACTGAGCTGAAAGGCTGCACAACTTCATGTGCATAGCTTACATGTGATGATGTCTTATTTTTAAGATGGCTAATTTGAAGTGTAAAATAATCTCACTCTTGCACACTTTTTCCCAAGTGGATACATTTCTAGTTTTAACATTAAATTTCTGCTACATTAAGGGGTGAAGCTGTGTTTTTATTAGAAGCTCTTTTACTAACACTACAAAATCTTTACCACATGAAAGAAATGTTTCAGTACAACCTATAAATTACATGTGCAATTACTTTATTACTGTATTGTAAGTCACTTTCTTACACCACAAACCTGTGCTTCTTACAAAACAGAAATACAAAGTTAGATTTCTAACCTACAGAATGTAATCTCACATATATATTTAAAAATACTTACGCAATTAACAAAACTCCACAGAATTACCCTGACAGACAGTTTAGATTTTTGACCTTTGACTTAATGAAAGCAAATATTTGCAGAGAGAAGATGGGTTATCAGACTGTTCCATGTATAAACTTAGGTCACTTTCTTTGTAAGAATGCTACTGGACCCCCAGATTTGTCTTTTTCCATCACAAATGGGCATTTTAAGAGTTAAACTTCCTACTAGAAAGAATATCTTGATGTAAAGTCTTAATATATACTCTTAATCAGAGTACTATAAAATCTTTCAGTAGTAGTTACAAATCTCTACAGTGGGAATGGAGTGGGGAAAAAAAAGGGAATATCAGTGTACATAAAAAAGACTCACCATTTTTGGTTTAGAGATTTAACCTATAAATAAACCAACAAAAAAGGAAATTTTAATACTTTTTTCTTGCATTAAAAAATAAACACACAAATGTTATCTATCCTGGTGCGATCTACTCAGTATGTCGTAAAAAAAAAAAAAAAAAAAAGACAAGCCAGCTGGGTTTGGAGCCCATTCTCACTGGGGCCCTTTTTCGTTGCCAGAACAGTGTAAAGCAGTTTCTCTGTCAAAGAAACGAAGCCCACATGAATGCACAGAGGAGCACAGTGATTCTATAGTCGCCGCTATTAGGAGAAATCCAGAACAGGATGTAGGAAAACTGTACAAGCTGAATCTAAGGAGACAGAAGCCACATCTGGATAAAAGATTAAATGTAAGTGTGCTATACACATAGAAGATAGAAAAATAAAATTACTGTGACCTAAAGTGAGACATATCACAGTGATGACACAAAGAATAAACAGCAGCACTATGAACTATCTTTGCTTACCAAGCAAGGAATGAAACTTTATGAAAAATTATCATTTAAAATGATCATAATGCTGGGATACAAAACCAGCACATTTGCAGACTGGTATTTCTAATCTTTACTTAATGTCTGCAGTAGTGATTGTATAAAATAAACCACTAAAAATTCCTAGCCAAGCAAAAAGCCTGATAATTTAACTTCCTGGCTTGGCTTCCAAAGACTAATGCAAAGTTTAGTAGCTGCACAGTCAAATAAATCTTTCAACTACAGCTTTCTTTTTTTGAGAAAATGGTTAATACGGTATTTTCCATATTATATACCAGAACTACAGTCACAACCCAAGAATGTAGATCTTTCAACCATTCATTACAGAAAATATTGCTTGAGGGGAACTGCTTTAAACTGATTTATGTGGTAGACACCCCAGTCAAATTGGACAATGTGGCAGATGGTAATGGATTTATGCATATTTATGTAGCATGTATTTACTTGTCGACTTTGTTATCCATCTTTTGCCCCTTCCAAAAGTAGATGGCAATTTATAACAACTATGATGCTGTGACTGGCTGACACTCCCTTTGCAGCCCTTTCCTCTGGACAGGCTAAAAAGCAGCATCCTTTGTGCAGCTATTTTAATTGTTTTACAGTTTTATTACAAAACATCCTGTCTGTTACACTTGCTTCCTGAGGCTATCATAACAATGTTAGTTACCACTGTTTAAATCTGCCTCAGGGTATCTGTTTTTACAGTTACAATTAAAGTCAGTAAGTAGTTCACCAACATGTTAACATTAATTTGTCTTTTAATTTATTTGACCTTTTAAACTAAGCAAGGAACTCACTGAGGTAAGGGATGCACAAAGTTCAATTGCTATATGTTTTTTCAATAATGTATATTTGATCTTTTGTTCTTTTCCACCAAAACATCCAAGTCTTCAGTTGCAAGTGATTTTATTTATTCTAAGTCACTTCAGAAAAGGCAAAATATATTTATTATATTGCATTTAATATGCATGTCTTACATAACACTAATGCATACATCACTCTTACAATCTTTAAAATTCATAACAAAGTAACTGAGCAATCTGAAAACGGTTTCTAAAACCTTGATGCACTAAAACTGCTATACGCTTACACGTCCTTACATTTCCAAGGATTGTTTACAGAACACATCAGAAGTGATGCCAAAACAAAACCCACGATGATCCAAATAATCAGAAAACAACAAACTGCTTAAGTTTTGGTACCATTTGCTCCTGCAGACAAAGCAAAATGTAAAAAAAAAAAAAAAAGGTATTATCAATAATTTTGGATGCCCTTTGTTCTCATTTAAAATGCAGTCCTACACCTCTGTGTCTTATATTCATATAGAGAATCTGATTCAAAAATACCCAGAGACACATTTCAATATTTAGGCTAACTTAAATATGCAAATACGTAAAAAATAAGTTGTTATAAATAAATGTAGTTTTATATTGATCACTTATTAACTTAAAGTATAAGCCTCCCAAGTTGCAGGGAGAACCTCCAGACAGTTTTAAGAGTACTTTGACTAAGTCACTTTTAAGCTAACTCTAAGCTATGCTGGTGCAACTTCCTCACATTTTTGATAATGTGCCCTTTGCCTACGAGCATCATGAGCTATGAGTCTATCTAAAACCCTGATAAGAGGAGAGGGGTACCACTCACATCAAGAGCACTCCCTGGTAAATTAGGCATGGGGGGATGGTGAGGAAAGACTCATCAAATGGCCATTTACTGTCAGAGCCATTCAAGCTCAAGCAAGAGGCAGTAGAGAGAAGAGAGAGAGGGAGGGAAGGTTGGGTAGAAAAAAAAGCTGAAAAAGGGAAAAGATTAAATGAAAACAGACACTACATCTAATAAAAAAATAAATCCCTATTAAAAAGAAGAGTATTCATTCACTCCTTGTTGGTTGAATAAATCCTTTGACTCCTTTTCTCACAAACCTCCCCCATGACAACCAAAGCTTTAAACTGTCACTGCCATCTTCCTTCCAAGTTCCCAAACCTCTCTCAGCTGCAAAAGTCCTTACTCAGCTCTGTTGAGCATCTACAACCTCCAGCCTTCATCCTTCTGCAACCCAGTCATCACCAATTAACACAAATATTTGCACGAAAAAGACAACAAAACCCAAAAAAATAGTTTATTTCTGGGTGAGGGGAAAAAATGGATATATTAAAATACAAGGGATTTTCAAAATATTTAATTTTGGCATCTACGGTAGAATCCATTTTGCATCTATATGGTTTGATTTTAGCATCTGATAGTGCATACTGCCCTTATAGATACACAATGCAATTAAAACAAAACAAACACAGAAATGAAAAAATAAAATAAAACAAAGACAAAACAACCAAGCCAACCCAGGACAGTTATGTATCTTTTTGTTTCCCTGTGCTGCCAGCAGAACAACCAAGCTGCCATGGGATTTAGTGCAGTGAGCTGTGGAAATAAGAAATCAGGCTGTGCCTCACCTAAGCACTGAGGCCACACAATATGAAGAAAAATGCTACAGTTGGAAGTGGTTGTCGGTCAATTACTCACCCTTTAAAATCCTATTATCTTCCAATTCTGCCGAGGAAAAAAAAGCACTGCTGAACACAGAAAGGCAGAACAAACACTATCTTTTTAACCAAATGTGTCCAAAAGAGGTTGTCTCTCCATATGCTGCCAGTCACTCAGCTGAAAGGCTTGGTTCTGACTAGGTGGCTCACAGCACCAAGCGAAGTTAATGGCATTTTAAGAAGAGAGGTGTATGTGGCAATATTTGACTTAAGGCTGTTTAGCATGCTGTGGCTACAGAACAAGCAACAGAGAAGAGTTCTAGATAAAGCAGATAAAAGGAATGCAAAACCTAGCCAAAAGAAAGGCTAATACCTGCCAGGTAAAATGCAAAACCATGTGTCAAGAAGAATATTCAGTAATGAGGCAGCAAGATAGATTAAAAATATATTTCTAGCAGTGTGTAGGATCAGTGCTCTTGCCATTACAAAAACCTGCTTGAGTGCACCCACATCAGTGTACCCCTTTCACCCTGCTAAGGACATAAATTATAATAGAGTGAGATTTATCAGATGCCATTCTGTGCAGGAACAGGATGGAAAGAATAAAAATTTGTTCTGGTTTAAAAAGATTTTTTTTATAATTTGACCATTGATATTATATTTATCCCACAGTCTGAACTCCAAAGATCTTCATAACATCCCTCCCTGTCCTCACACTTATATCTTGGTAACAAAAGCATTCAATATAATTAAGACGGGGCCACTGCCCTATGGAGATGAGACTGCATCACGTACAAGCTGAAGGGAAACAAAGGAGACTACGGGATCGTGCACAGCTCTCCATAGCTCGCCGGTCCCCAGGACCATGAGAGAAGGAAAAACACTGTGGAAAGGTGTGTGGTTAAAGCTTCTCTGGCAATAACAGCGAGAGGGATTATTTCCCAGGGACGGAAGCCCTCTGCTGGTCAACGCTTTTTCTAAGATGATTTACAGCAACTAAATGCACACAGGTTTTAATTTACCCCTGGTTTTCCTACAAAAGTAGAGCCATGAATAAGAAATGCGAGAATGCATTTCACTTTCCTTTTGAGGAAAAATCAGCCACGAAGACTATAGCAATCAAATCTTTTTAATTCTTATTAACTGGATAACTTTTATTATTTCAAAAAATGTTGTCCACCCAATAGTTAAATATGTAATCACTTTTAAAAGATCTTCATGACTTAAACAGTGCTGACATCACATATACACTCAGCACCTCTTTCACTGTCCACGCAAAAAGGACAAGAACTGTTCAAATAAACCATGTTACCGAGATAAGTACTCATTCCTGCAATTTGTTCTCCAGCACAGGTATTTAATATTTAAATGCATTAAATTTTTCAAAAATTTAAATATTTAATATTGCTATTACACATTTGAATTGTATTTTAGGTTTCCAAAATTATGTTTAAGCATAAAAAAATGCGTTATCTCACCTTCTCATGAAATGAGAATATTGGTCTTTGAAGCAAATCAAATCTATTTTTGGCTCTGACTATGAGTAGGCTTGGTAGCTGTGGTATTGAAATTGGTTAATTGTATTTTTGGGGATAATTGTATTTTTCATACCTGTTCATAAGTGGAATTATTTTCCTGTGAGGGATAGGTAAGTAACAATGTTTTAGGCCCACCACTCAAGTTCAACAGAAAGAATTAATTCTTGATTTCTGCAAGAAATCAAGGGCTTGTTCCAGCCAAAAAAAGAGCCTCTATAGACAAGTCAGTCTTTGGATACACAGATTTTATCATGCAAACAAATACACAAACACATAATTCCTTGTCTCAACACCATCCTACAGCTGTTATTATTTATTTATTGTTATTACCGAGATGCCAGGGGACTTCAGTCAAGAATCAGACTTTACAGTCTAGTGCTTCATTCAAGCACTAACAGCAAAGGTTGATCCTGCATCCATATCATTTCTACTGCAAATTCAGCATATAGGATATAAAAAACTCTGAAAAAAAGTAAAATTATCGTCTTCACACACCTTAGTCCAAAGTTCTTGGTCTACAATTTTGCAGTTCAGTGCATTTATGCTTGGCATCTTTAAATCTATCCAGAATAAAGAAATGGATGAAGATACATAAATAAAAGACATCAAATCATGTGTAGTCCTACACATGCAAATTTTGCTATGTGGTGGAAGCAGTATATTTCTAAATCTGTACCAACAACCAAACAGTAAATCAAAGCAATACAGTCCATCTACCAAAAAACTCCCTGCTATCAAGATATCCCTAAAAACTATTTTACAATCCAGTATGGCAGGATTCTTAAAAATTAAGCTAACGATATTATAAATTATTTACAGATTAATCCTTCTGACAAAAAAGGTGGTGACCAGCATAGCACCACTTCTGCACCTGCGCAACCCTAAGCAGCTGGTCAATACCAGACTGGTCATTGCTTGGTTGCCAATGTATATTTTGCATGCTAGTCTAAAAACCACATTTATGTACTATGAGTGAGCAAACTGGAATGTTTATCCAAGCAGCTCAAAAATTCATGGGTACCAAAATTTGCGCATGTATCGAAGTTTAGCTACCAGCTGAATCCTTTTCCATGGAAGAAATAAGTAGGAAATCCAGTAGTCTGGCCTCAAGATCTGAATGACCTACAATAAGACTCCCAGGTTATCATTCTTTTTTACAAATTATTACAGCAGCATCCAATAGCCTCATTCACGTGCACTGAATTCAAGTTGCTGATACCTTAAATCTGTTATTTTCTTATTTCTTAGCATCTAACGTTATACCCCAGGCAACAACGCTCTCCTGAGTGATTTTCTGGAATTTTTTCAATGATAAACAGACTTTCTATTAAATTATATTACATTGACAACTACTCAGGTCAACAGGAGGATTGATTCTTCAGGCTCAACACACAGCCTTTTATTAGGTGATCGCTGGGTTGCTGTCCTTCAGACCACTACCAGACAAGAAGGAAACTGCTCTATCTCCTCTCAGGACAGGAACAGAAGTTATAGGTGCCAACCTAAGATCCTGGCAGGAATTTGCTCCAGCAGACACAAACTCTTTCTGCCTATTGAGTCCAAGCTTCCCGCTTCTCCTTTCCACTGATCCCCTTGGGTGCTGCTGTCCTCCATGTGCTAGAGGAGGAAATGGGCATTAAAGGCCCCTTAAATAAAAGGCATCGCATCCAGACAGGGTGTGGTTTTACAGAAAGGGGGATTTTTGGCGAGTCTGTATAAAGACATAATTTTAAAACACCATTTTTGAAAGGAAAAAAAAGATAAGAATAACCATATGACAAATCACATCCTGTGGAAAGTAACTTGTACCATGTCATATTCTCTCAAGAATATTATACATAGCTAACAAATGAGCTTAAAACTGTAATTGCAATTACAACAACATGTAATACTTAAAACTCTTTTAACAGTGATCATCATTTGATAGTTCTGACAAAGTACTTTCTGGATGTATTACAAACACCTTGTACTGGCTTACAAAAAGTAAAGCACACCTCAAAGATTCAAGTTCTGTGAAAACTAGCAGAAAACATTTCTATTTAATTTTGAAGATTTAAGACAAGACCAATGTTTCTGCTTACGTTAAAACCACTATTACGAGAACAAAAATATAGGTTTTAAAGCTTGGAGAAGGCTGAACATCTGCTAGCCAAGCTCTTGGCAGAACAGTTACAAAGGATGGACATTATTTTTAATAAATTGCCATAACTCTTAGTCAAAAATATATTATGAAGCAAGTGTACAGTATTTAACCAATATTTCAGCAAAGCAAGCTTCCCTGAAAGAGGGAAACTGAGAGCAGCATGCCAAACGTAACATCAAACCTGTAGACAATCAACCCTAGGACTGGTTCTTCAGCCCACCTTGCTCCTCACGCAGTTGCGTTAACTTCAGGAAGACTTTTAAAGGAGGGAGATGTCCCTCCATGTCAGTATGGGTGGTACAATCTGTGCCTGCAAAGCGCAGACTACCCAAAGCCCCCCGATGTTAAAGGGTGTGTTATATATTAACAGTATTGAATTGATACAGTATTAACATTTAACTATGTTTAAGCAGTAGATGTCAAAGAGCATGCATTAGCCCCAGGCACTGGGGCACCTGGAGGAAGGCATGATTTGTGATGACCCTGTAGAGCTGTAGTGAGAGCATTAAACCACAGCGATCAGGATCAACCTCAATGAGCTTCACAACAAGCACTAAGGGTAAGGCTGAGGAAATGTGACACACATGTATGCACAGATGGAAATAAAGGATTTCATTCAATGGAGTGACTCACATTGAACCAACTAAGGACCAAAGGAGGGATAAAGCATAGATCCAATCTGAAACAAATCAATGTACATTATTCCCTGCAATGTAGAACAAATGCTGCCAGAATAACACAACAAAATATAAATAACTATGAACAAAAAGGGAAATTTAATCAAAAAGAAAATCACACCAAGCATCATTTAAAAAGAAAAAAAACAACAGTGCAATTGACAGCCTGAAACATATCTCTAATTAAATTAAATATCAATAATTAAATTAACAATTAAGGGAGCCTAAGGTACACCACAGCACCTTGCCAGCACTGAGGTGGCACAGGTCAGGCAGGGTACCATACTACAGACTGCAGCAAAACACAGCCCAGTCCCATCCTGCACAGCAGCACTGATGCCACCCACGGACCTCTGGTTCAGGTTACTGCTGCTGCTATTTAAAGGTTCGTTTATACTGCCAAGAAGCCTAAAGAGTCTTTACATTAAATAGTAATAAAAGCCACAAGTATTAATGAGGCTAGCAGGACTTAACAGTGCCAGAGCAACACAGGTTTCCTATCATTCTATCAAACTCATTAAAGAATGAGAATTTTTGATTGCTTCAAGGCTCCCTTATATCTGATAGAGCATTATACAGTCTGAGAGTATCTTGAAATCTGTAATACTGCATCCAGAGTAACTGGAGGGCAAGTCATGTGCATTTAAAAAAAGAAACTAACTTCAGTTTTAAAATTAACAAATGATACCTTGGAGATTTTGCTCATACCTGAAGTGCAGCACTGGGAAAGTGTGGTTTTATTTGTAGCAAGGGTAATAAGAAACAAACATATGAATACTGATGATATTGTATTGTATCTTTTTTTTGAGCCATAATTCAGCAATGTGCTGCCCTGTATTTATCCCTCTGGAGTCTGGCTCCCATGCCTACAAAATTCAGTTTAACTCAGGTGGCAAAGGTCAATGCTTGCACATGCTAATATTTCAAAGCCTGACATTGATTCCACAGGAATGGTGAAAAGGTTTAAAAAAAAAAGTGAAGTAAGAATGGTGTGCGGCAACTTAATTATGAAGCTATAGTGCATCAGATTTCTCCAGACGTACCCTATTTTCCTCCATAGATATTTGAAGTAGGTAAAAAAAAAAAGAAGTGATCTGTTGAGTCTCCAATGATGCTGTAACTTAGCACAAAGTTGAAAGATAGTAATGAAATAACTAAATCCATGTGAACTTATCTCCTTGCTACCTTAAGTAAATGTATATATCCTTAAGACACCTCTGAGCTGCACCACTCAATCCTCTCATGGTCTCACTCTAGCAAACTGTTGTTCCAGCATAGGTGAAAGGAAAAGAGGGCTAAAGGAAGAGGAAAAAAATTAAGACAAGCAGGCCAATGTTAACAGAGCGGTATGTAAGGGTACCTGATTTGAGAGTTCACAACTTATTTTGTTCTGTATTCTGAAAAAATCTCCTTTCTTTTTTTCTTTCCTTCAATCTTCTTGAAGACAACATGAATTCATTTTCTCCCCCTTCTTTCTTAATTCCTTTACCTGCATATCCATCTATATCTCTTTTACTTCTTCCCTTTGGTTTCTCTCCTATTCCCTTTCTTTGCGAATATTTCTAAGTCAATGTATTTTAAATTTTATTTTAAAAATTGCATCTTCATCTCATGACTGCTCTTACCATGACTCAAATAAACCACCAGAATATGTTCAATATATTGTTGTACCAAAATAAATATTTCTTTCAGGGAAGAAGCAGCTTTGAGGGCACTGGCAGTCCTGTTGGAGACAGGATGGCAGTATTACAGCACAGCTAATTAAGTACCTTTTCCTTCAAATTCCATATGGACTCTGCTTTCACCATGCTTAAGTAAGACTCATCACGGCAATTATCTTCTGGACTATGAACAATATTGAAGTGTAGCACATAATATTTATATAAAAGCACATTACAAATTGATCCTGAGGGCGGGAACAGTAATTTTGCTGTCTACACAAACTATCTTTAAGTGCAGTTAAGAAATCATTTCACAGGCTCAAACTATATAATAAAATGAAGGTAATAAGCATGACTGAGACACAGAGGGAACAAATTATCTTCTGGCAATATACTCTACAATTGTGACTGGATAAAACTGTTAATCTACAGCTGAGCAGAAAATGTATAATCTGAAGGGATTTATTCATTCAAAATGAAACAATCTGTTATCCTTTGATAAAACAGTAAGAACTTTCAGCATTACACAAATGACTGAAAACAGCACACTACAACAAAAGTCCAACAGAAAAAGAAGTTAGTCAGTATCTCCAGCATTAAAAAGTTGTTTTAGTTGACTAGAGAATACAAGCTAATAAATATCTGGTATCATGAAGCTCTACTCACACATACCTTTCTGCTGATACAAGAATCCAAAACTTTTTTCCAATTGCTCCCTCCTGTCTTACTGGTACTAACCATCTAAGATATTACATTGAATTAATGTAAAAGCAAAAAAGATTTTTATATGAAACAGATACTCAAATTTCACTTACAAACTACAGGTGCTTTTCCATGTGAAATTAAATGATACTCATCTTTCACAAAGCACCTGAGATTTAACTACGCAGAGTAATCCTTCAACACAATTATTACTAATTTCTTCTTGTGATTCCATTTTCCATTCATGTTCTGACATGAAATACAGAAGGTAGTGTAGGTCAGGTCTTAAAAGTGAAAGCCAAAAGCGATACCATAATTTAAAAAACAACTAAATACATTAAATTAGAAATACCTTTCTAGGCTTGAGAAGACAAGCAACATAAAACAATTTAGTTTGTGTTGAAGGTCTCTGCACACAAGAGGAAAATAGAGTATATCACTGTTTCCAGCATAGAAATTGCAGCCACAGCCATTAGAACTGTAAATTCCCCCATTTACAGTCCCACAGAGAACCCATACACACACACAGAAACACCTTTCTAAAAGCAGGGTGGATTTTTCAGTTTTCCCCCAGACTACATTGACCTGCTACTCGCAGATGTGGACACTACACTTCACAGGCAAAGTACAAACATCAAACTGGGCTGCTGCAGACTTCAGGCACTGATTTCAGTGGAAGACAGCCACATCTTGCTGAGGGGAAAACAGGCCAAGCAATTAAATATGCATCAGCATTAAAGCTAAATGTACAGAAATAGCTTACAGACATAATTTTGTCTCACCAGCTCGGCATGCATAACCTGCATACGTATTCCATTTCTAACTACGAAGACAAAACCTCGGTAATATATACTATCTGTGACACTAACTTTACCATTGTATGCGTCACTGAGTCTTGGAGCAATAAAAAATAATATGACAGCATTAGCAAAAGCTAGGTTTTGGTTTTTGCTTTTTTTTTACTAGAAACTTGTACAAGGTATAATTGACTTTACAGATAATACCTATCCAACTAACATTAATGAAATGTATCTTATAAAATTCCTTCCTTGATGCTTAAGCCTTTGGTTTACAGCTCTGGTCTTCCAACTATTTCTTTTTTTTCCTTTATTTTTTTCTTTCACAGTTAATTTCTAATAATATAATTCATAATAAGATAAATTCATAATAACATGTCTGTGAGCTATTCCACCTAAGAGCAACATTCACAAAAAAAAAAGTGCAGAAACATCCAGCTACAGCTACATATTTAATGTTTACTTCCAACAGCAAAATGAGGCTATCTGCATCCCACATTTCATAATATTTTATAATCAATCTCTGGTACATCCACAGGTACAAAAAGGAAATTATTTTCTGCACTATGGCAGCCCAAAATAGTCTGCCAAGCCCTTCAAAGTGTCAGCAACTTCTTATAGAGTGATAAAGACAATGGATAGCCCTACCAAGCTGCTAACATCTGCTCAAAACCCACAGCTTCTCTTTTCTTCTTCCAGCACTTACCCAAGCTAGCATGCACTTGTATAAGTCTTTAAAGCACTGAACATTTAAGCATGTCACAATCCTATGATGTCTCATTTATATAATTAGTACTAACATATGGCCCACAATCAGTGTGGGAAATCTAAAATATTCTTTGGGAAGCTGTCAAATCTAAAGGGATATATTTTTCACTAAGTGAAAAGAATTAAATATGCAAATCCTGCTTACAATAGGGATAGAAAGGAAATAGAAATCTAGCCCAAAAGGCACGCTTGTTCATTGCATCAAACGTAGGTTATTATGCTCTGTACCTGTCAGTGCCAGTTCAAATCAGAATATACAGTGACATGCAGAGAGAAGCTCTGCAGCCACCAGGATTTTAGCAGTTCTATGGAAAACCATACAGAAGATAAAAGCAAAACCCACTGTGAAATGCCAGTTATAGTTAATGCACTGTGCTGAATATGGATTCATGGCAGATTGTATTAATCCATATCCTTTTCAGAACTTCAGCTGTCCCCTGGACAGGGACACCTCTGTAATATCTGTAGCGAGTAAAACACCACGGACCACGTTCATGCAAGCTAACCCCAGTTCTTCCTTGAGACAGAAGCCCAACAACCCTAAAAACAACTGGGTTAAAATTTAATTCTCCTTCACTTGTTTCCAACTAGGAAGGCTGCATCTGTTTCAAACGGGGTACCAGTATGAGCAGTGACTGTAGGCATCCTCCCTCCCACCATGGGGTATGACCAATTCAGAGAGAATCAGAGCTAGCATCCATGTATTGGCAATAGGTTATCTCACTCCCCTGAGATAAGCCTTCAGGATCAACAGTTGTGCCTGTTACTTATTAATGAATTGTTAATTAATTAGTTGTACAGATCTAGATGAAACACTATTGGAAATGCACAGAAGAGCTCCCAGTGTCAACAGCAAACTGAGCGCCGGGAGAGTTTCCACAGCATCCAAGAATTCAATTTCCCTCGGAAGTTTAACTGGCTTTCCCACAGATCAAAGGAAGTGGAATAGACTGGCACGTGTGTAACAGTAAAAATTCTTTCTGAAGTAGACAGCCTATATGTGCAAGTAATAACTTTGCTTTTCAGTGCAGCATTATTTAGACTTGAAAAAGAAAATTTTGAAATCAATGATCCCACATTAAGGAAGGAATATACTTCGAAATAATTTCACTGTCATTTGCTTTCAGAATAAACACTGAAATATGGAACCAGCTATACATTTCTCAAAACAGTTGTTAGTACAGTCAAATCTCTTCAGGAAAACCCTTTCCTAAAGGCAGCTTCAGCAATGTAAAAGCTCAGTAATTTGTCTGAATAAAATCCCGTACCCTGTGGTTAAGAACCTGCCAAGCAAGCCAAATACACTAAACAAGCAGAGCTGGCATCTGACATGTGTCCTAAGAGTGAGCTGTGACAAATTACTAATGATCTCAGTTAGAAAACAACTAATAGTGTGCTGTAAAAGGTATAAAGACATGCAGAAATCTGGTAATAAGGACCAAATGCTGAGTTGGGTTAAACAGGTAAAACCATTTCCAGTGAATGATGCTGCTCAGTTCAGCTCTAAATCTGTCCCTCTAAATGTTCTGCACCTTTTCTTGTTAGGTGGATTCATTCCTAACATCACTGTAGCCTAAAACATGCTCTAAATGTGTGAACAGTAGTTTGTTGACATAAAATTTTTTTTAAATCTTAGATTGAGCCCCAAACGTGCCACATTTGCCTACAGTAAGAGCTTCACAAAGCTGGAAAACTGGCAGTTGTGAAAAGGAATTAGAAGTGTTAACAGGGACAGAAGAAAAAACTTAACCATTGCACTTCACGTAATGCCAAAAAAAAAGGTGGTGGGAAGGGAGATCATAGAGGGAGGAACCACTTAAGACTGAGCTGCAGAGAGACAAGTTCGCAGAGACATCATCAGTGAGTTTCATAGCAGGCCTTTCCACTGTCTGAAGAAAAAGAACCAACCCAAATGAATAGGAACAAGCCAGCTATAGATGAGCAAAAAGATCCATGCAAATTTATTATTTTAACTATATTCAGGTTACTAATTTTATTCAAATTCTCCTTGCAGCTTGTTGAAAATACTGTCTGATCATCTCTCACAAGTTTCAAAGGTAGAAGGAGTAATGTACTAAGCTGACGTCTTAACTTGTCCAGAAAATTCAAATTTTTCTAAAATTACTATCATTGTTAGTTATCTAAGAGTTAAAACAACCAAAGATGGGAACTGGTTTGCTGTGACAAGAAATGAAACAGATCCAAGGTGCTGTGCTCATGTTTGCACTCAATTACTGAATAAATGAGAGCAATTGCATGGTAAGGTGATAGAACCTAAAACAGTACTTTCAACCTTACATTTTCCAGGTGTGTGCATGCCAGAAAGGCTTGTTCTTCCTTCCTCCTCTGTCCCTTCCCTTCCACAGTTTCAGTTCTTGACTTTTACCCCCTAGGTTGCACGGCATTAATTAACATTATTAAAAGGAGCCAAACATACAATGCGTGATATTTTTGAAACCTATTTTAATTCTATCGGGCACTCTTCCTACTATCCATGCAGTAGAGATTGCCTCGGCTTGAAGATGAGAGTTAATGGACAATTGGGAAGGTATGGTAAACTGAGGTCACAGAATTAAATATTATTTAAGAGCACAATATCATCATCATCATCATGGCCAGGCTTCGCAAATGAAGATTTGGGGAGGACTCTACCCACGTTTGTTACAAGTGCGCTGGTGGCTAAAAAGGCCAATATGAGATAGACACATCTGGTTGCAAAAGGCACAGTAGAAAGACTCCTTAGGTGGTAAACTCTGCAAGACACGATTCTTTCTGCGTTGTCTTTTCTCCTCGAGAGTGATCCTGCGTGCGTTCTCAAAAGCATCAGCAGCGTTAAAGATAGTGTGTCTCCAGGCCTCCCGATTGGAGGCCAGAGTAGACTAGTTATTGTTGATCAATACGGCCAAGGCTGAGATGTTGTTTCAGGGAGCACAATATGCGGTGACACAAATGACATTCTTGCAGGGAAACAGCAATATGAATGATGTGCATCCTTCCCACAGTTAAACTATTCTTTAATAGAGAAAAAGCATGAAAAAGGATGCAAAGACTCAAAACAAGATACAAAAACACAAAGGAGATTACAACCTAAAACCTTAAGCCAAATCTTTACTTGTATTAATAAGGGTGCTTTACATCACTGCAGTAAAAGAAAGGGATCCTTAAGACCTTTACACTGTCAAGGCATCAAGGGTAGAACAAAATACCTTTAATAAAGGAGACAATCAGACCTAGAACTATTCAAATCTGGGGAAAATAACATATATTGTTTACATAATATTATGGTATGTATTATTATATTATACAATGTTATAGATATTTTATTTACAAGTAGGGCATGCAGGATGTGTATAGTTAATTACTCTCCTAAAATATGAAGAGAAAATAATTTTTTCAGATTTCACTCTGAAATCTGAAGACCAGAACTACCAGTAGCCATGGATTCTGATGCTTTAACTAACTTAAACACAAAAAATTAAATTCTTATGCTATCAAATATAGCTCTAAAAGCTAAAGGAGTTGTTCAGTTGAGTTTCCTTCTCCTTCCAATCTTAGTAGCCTTTCTTCCTTGTATTCATCATTATTTTCTAGGTAAAAAGCATTCATATATTTGACATGCAAATTTCAAGTTGTTTTGGCCTGGCTCAGCCTACATGACTAATATTTAATTAGCAGGGTTACTGCTTATTTCAAAATGCACAAGGTAACTCCACCATTCACATAAATCATTACACAAATTCCTTTGATTTAGAGAAGCCAAAATAACCTCAAAAAATCTTTAAAAAATTAACTTAAAAACCCCCCACTAAATATCACAAAAATAAGTTTACATTAATAGTTACAAAGAAATACTATAGATAACTGTAGTGAGATTACAATAATGCAAAGATACCAGTCAATGTAACAGAAGTGTAGTTTTAATATTAACAACAGCAACAAAAGCAAAAAAGCATTTTTCAATGACAAACATTAATGTTGACATTCTCTGGAAATTGGGGGCATTCTTTGTTACTGAAAATAATTTTTGGATTCTCATTTCCAGAAGTGCAATTCACTCCTACAGCATTACAAAGCCCTACAAATTGATCTTATATTGATGACTTCAGGTATCTGGACAAGAACCTAAAGTAAACTGAACATGTGCCTGAAAATATAACCAAATAGTTTTGCAGCCAAAAATCAAATAACTTTTTGTAAGGTCCTCCATTTTCAGTAATGTAAGTTATTAATAACAAGAAAGAAAGAAAATTCTATGTACATTTTATGCACCACAAAGTTTCCAGTGAGTGGAAGCACATCTCCAAAAGTAATGGCAATAAAATAACATGCAACAAAAATATTCATGGGCTCCTCAAATGTCAGTCATTGCCTGATAAATTGTGGTTTATTTCTCAAGTAACTTGCTCCTTTCCAGAGTTCATGAACACCACCCAAGAGTACACAGATTGAACTACACTCTTCTCACATGTTTTACCATTGCAAGTGACAGCACCCTTCCCAGAGGAATTTAGGCAACACTGAGCCAATGGAACCATAAAGGGAACAAGAACTGCTTGGGGAGCACGGGCTGCTTTATTGCCTTCCTGTTTTCCCGTCTTTTGGTGAGTCTAATGACGAACCTACTTAATCTGGGAGTTTGTAAAGCAAACCCAAGCAAGCGTTCATCCTCAGAAGATCCTCCTACATCTCAGCCTGCTTAAAAACTATATTGCATTTTTCTTAGCTCTCCCAGTTGGAAGCCATGGGCTGGAGAGCATTGCCCTGTGACTGCACAAGGGTGGGTACCACAGCACAAGGCTGGACCGTGACCTTCACCCAGCACCAAAGTGCTCACCTGGCACAATCAGCATTTTGTGTTCAGGTGGGCACTTTCCTCCCCTTCACATCCACTGCACTCTAGTCAAAGAAGCTATATTAAGGAGACTGACTTTTTAGGCTTGGAGTACTTTATCACAAAAAATCACTTTAAAATGGCCAGAACCAGTAGAGCACTTAAACAGAGTTTTAGCTAAGTCCTCAATTAGTTCTGTTAAAAGTAATCAGGAATGCATGAGCTTAAAATTAATTTCATATGTAAATGCTCTGGAACTGGTTCTATATTGTCATTGCAATATCACCGGTACAATTTCATTTCTTTCCAGTTTATCAGGCAGTTCCTGTTTCTGGCATAATATACCCAATTCCTTCACGAAACAGCAGCAGTAGTTACAGCATCTTTTACCATAATTTCCTCAAAAAAACAGGGAAAAAGTATCCTCACATATACCCCCAGTAATTTTATCTTTGAGAAAAATATAGGTTGTTGAAGGGGAAATTCTCAAAACTATATGCCAATAAAACACAGTTATTTAAAATTAATTTCTGTCTATTCACAAAGAGCAGTATTTTCAGAGAGTATTAAATACCTGGAGTGCTTTTTAACAGTTTTGTAGAAAAAATAAAACCTTATTCCAATTCAAAGACAAAACAGAACCTTACAGATCTGCTACAGCACTTTCAGTAAACGCAAGTGCTTACTTTCGGTAAGCAAAAGAAATTATAATTCTTACATACAGTCTACATACGCTGGAGAACTACCCAGCTAAGGCATCCAAGGCTCGAGTCTGTGAAGAACCAGCCCAGCACATTGCCTTTCCCAGTGTTACTGGCCCATCTAATCAAATACAGTTCAATTTCACATGTCTCACTGAATGCAACAGTACAAAAGAGTATCCCTTGGTAATACAATGACCCAAGAAGTAAGATTACTTATCGCTATGCTTTGCAAAAGGTAGGTTTTTTGGAAGCAGCAGGAGGCTTTCCACATAAAAAAAATAAAAATAAACCTTTCTGGATTGGATCTTTGATATTAGCAAAAGGCTCTATTTCATCCTCAGTGTGAGCACATAGCTTCCCTTAATGCTAAAAGAAGTTACAGATGCACATTGGAGAATTTTCCCCATAATCTTCTGTGATAGCATCCCTCAGTTTTCACAGAGCTCCACCTATGGTCACATTCTGAATGATAAAATTCTTGAACTTTCAAAAGGTAAAGGCAGACAGTAAATCTGAAGGATGGAAGTTCACAAAGCTGCTAAAGCTGATCAGCACCAGGGTCTGGGTCCAGCCAAACCCTCTCTGCAGTAAGGCACATTCTCTCTTTATTGATGAACACATGGACAGGAAACAGAAGTTTGCAACTAGAGTCAGACTAGGATTTCATACATAATTTGAAAACCCAGTCCTTGCACTAAATAAGCAGAAGAATTCAGAATCAGGTAATTTTTACTGATTTTCAATATGAAAATAGTACATGTGTTTAAGTGAGGCTGGTCACACAGCAATGGTTTCACCTTGCATAAACACTGAGATCCTCCAACATAGGAAAAGCTACAACTGATGAAAAGCTATGAAGGAATAATGGGGAACATTATGTTCAGGGAGGCCATACACCTCCACTTCCATCCTGCACAAATTTCCAAATCAGTATTAGTGTAATCATGTGTTTGTAACTCCACTGCTTTTCCCTCATGTGGAAAAAAAACAAAATTACATGCTTCTGTATGAGAATTGCATTTTCCAGATAAATTGAGTTGTGGTTGAAATGCTGAATACTCAGAAGAAATCCTAACAAAAGCAAATGTCATAAACTATAACTGTACACTACACAATATATGCAGTTTCACTGCAAATGCAGCCCTGGCCACAAGGACAGGAATGTCTTTAGAGTCCCATTACATATAGGAAGAATAAGATACTTATGAATGGGCAGTAGCTACTTGTGCTCATTGCCCTGGGAGAAGCATATATATTCATAACAGCTAGTGGACTTGAACAAGTTCCATGCATTTACTTTGTTTTGTAAGAATACACAAGCTACACGACAATCTAGGATTTAAGGCTCATCAAAATCAGAGTCAGTTTGCATGGGAAGGAAAAAAATAATCCACAGTCAGTTAATACATAAATACATTCAAGTACACACTTTATCTTGGAACATACTTTTGACAACTGTTTAGTGAATCCTTGATTGAACGTACTATTTGGTATGACTCAAAATCTGCTTTTCTTGAGGATGTTTCCATGAATACACTCTCAATTACATAAATGTTATGTATCACTAGGTATTTATGAGAGACTTCCCTCATTCAGAAGCAATTCCTCTTCTGTGAATAAGCACTTCAAAAAAAAAAAATCTTTTCTTTTTGCCATTTCTTCCCTTTTGAATTGCTAGAAGCTTGAGACTTCTGTATTCACAGAAGAACTACATATTTTCTGCTACATTGCAGTTGCATAAAAACATAAGAATCCTAAAAAAAAAAAGAAACCAGCCCCAAACCAAACAACATCCAAAATGGAGAGTCAGACTCTAATGGTCTGTCTAATGCAACCTCTGGCCCTAACAGTGACTAGTACCACAGAGAAGAAAGGTATACTGTAAGCCATAAGTACAGAATAACCTGGCCATAAGACATTTGGGTTTTTCCTATAACTACGCCTTAAAACACTGCAGTAGGAGAGGGCATTTATCCTAACTTCTGTTAATGTGTATGTTCTAATCAGCCATGTAAATGTCTGGTTTTCTTTTTGAATTTATGCATTTAGACCAACATATCTAGCTTACCACAAGTTCCCAAAGTTAATTATGCATTGTAAAAAAAAAAAAAACAAAAAAAACAAACAAACCCACCCTTTTAAAATCAGTTATCTCCATTTATTGCCTTTCAATGCAGTTCTTTATTCTTCCTGTAAGTTAAAGTGCATGATTTATTTATACACACACCCCCACTGACTGCTCATCCTCTAACCTAACTAGGCTGCTTTTATTTGTTTCAGTACCTTGACACATGGAATTGCCTCCAATGCTACAAAGCAGTTCCACCCATCCTGCAGTCCTTCTTTATTTTTATTGTATTGTCTTAAGAGTGATGCAGAACAAAATGAAGAATTCCTGTTATAAAGCAATATGATACAAACAAGCAGTAAGTACTGACCAGCAAATACTACTATTGTTTTATAAAATTATTTTTGTTAATTTTGTCTTTTTTTGTGGTTTTTTTTTCTAAAGAGACGGACAAAAGCCTAACTTGCCTGCTTTTCTAATGCAGCAAATGTAGTTAATTTAATATTCAGCAACACGCAATTAGGTCAAATTACATATTCAGAAGATTTTACTCAGATTTGTTGGGGAGAATTTCATCTACCATCGCCATGTCTATTCCCAAAGCTTAGCTGGATAAACCCTGGAGTTCCTCAGCCTTCCTCCAATTCATTTTCTATCACCCTAAAATTCTACCATCCTTTTATTCATCTTTTGAGTCACTACACAACAACAGCATTAATAGCATTCAGACTACTATTCGTATTACTATATCTTCTTGTTAATATCCTATGATATACAAGTTGCCAAGTCTCCAAGCAGCTCTGAGCAGTGCACAGACCTTAGGAGACAGTACAACCCCAAGTTACAGTACACCGCATCTCCTGCAGAAAGAACAGTTCCAATAAGTCTGCCTCATGCTTCTCCATCAGATATTCTGAAATGTTTCTTACAGGATAGCAGTTTGGCATAAGAACATTTTGAAAGTCTAAGAAAAAAAATTACACCCAATGAAGTCTTCTAACCCAAAATAATAGTCTGGGTTAGCTTTAGTTATATATTCTTCACAAGATCTAGTTGTAGAAACACTCATAATAAGACACAGTATATTATAGTCTCTCATCTTGCATTCCTTTCTTTACCATTCTTCCCAGGAGAATTCTACTCTGAACAAGAAAAGGGCCCCAGACATCCTGTGATCCAACAAACCCTTTCAATAGGCAGCAATATAACCAAGAAAAGGAGAGGTTATGCTTTGATGTGAAACATCAAATTCTTACAATATTTCATTAAGCCTGTCTGGGATGTTGTTACCACCACTAACTGATACAGTTTCTTTCTTCTCAGTCCTTAGTTGGGCAATCCAAAAGTGGAGCAACAAGCCAGCTTGAAATACTATATACCAGTGAAGTTCACTCCCATTGTTGAAAAAGCATATGTCCCAAATAACACTCTTTTAACCTCAAAAACCTGCAAACAGCAATTCTTCAAATAGCTCACATGCATTCCACACAAAGCCACACAAATGTCAGTTCACAAATCCACCTGAGATATATAAAGAAGCACTTCCATTTCTGGGATTTCAGAAAGTTCTTTCCTACACTAGGTTGTAGTCAGCCTACAGTCAGAAATTGCTCCAATGGGTCAGACAATTTTATAGAAACAAGTGCTACATTTAGACTCCATTCTCACTCCTTTTGTCTCTTTTTGAGAGGGAAATTTCTTTCATGGTTTTACAAACAATTTGTCCTTGCTTATTTCAGGTACTGTGTCTCCATATAAAATCATCAGAATCAATGATTCTGAAACACTCCCATAGGAATTCTTTTTCCTAGAAGAATAGTGTCAAACTGTCATTTTTATCTTAAGAAACAGTCTGCTAAACAAAAATAGCATTGATCTCCATAGCTATAAGCACAGCATCTGAATACATCCAAAGAGGCAATACATTTCACCTTTCTAGTACTTATTATCAACAAAAGCTTTAAAGAATCATAGCAAGCGACAGTAAGAAACCAGAAACATTACTGCAACTGGGAAGAAAAGACATCCAGTAACTTAAGGTGCAGACCATGCAACCATAAAATGCTTTAGAGAAAGAATTCCGAATTGAATACTATAGAAGAAGAATGGTACTTTATTTTGTTTGTAGAGTGGATCAATATAGTAAACATTGGATGTAAGAGTCAGATTGGCTGCAGATATGTAACTTCCTTTCTTCCTTGAGCTACCACCTTGCAATCATAGATTGGTCCTTCAGATTTCATCTAATGAATTGCCAACTCTGCTAATTTCAGTCCATGGTTTTTGTTGTACTGCTACACCTTAACACTCACATACTTAAATATTAGGTTCCTCAGCCCTGTGACTGCAAAGTAAAAATCTTAAAATGCCTGATCCTTATGGACTAATAAAAATCAGAAAACAAATAAGAAAATAAATATAGTCTTTGAAGTTTAACTCAAAAGCACTGGAGACCAAAAAGCCTGTATTTTTAATTCTCTGGGGAGTAAAAAAAAGATGAATAACAGATAATTGAGAATAAGGAAGTCTTTGTGCATTTAACTCTTGAACATCATTGTTAGAATTTCTGCAGAAGAATAATGGTTCCTTTTTTCTGCTATCTGCTAAATATAAAACGTGAATTACCTACACACACATGAATCTTCTGAAAGATGGACCTTAACCAAGAGTCTCCCTAAGTCTTCTTAATAACACTAGATAGCAAATCACTCATCAGGATGTGCATCAGGCTTTCCAGCTGCCCTCACACGAGGCTATCCTATCACAGGTTTGAAGTTGTTCAGGACAGAGACATTGACTCTTTGCAATCTGTTTTCTGAGGACCTACTGTAATATGGGTTTGATCAGATGGAGTCAAGCAAACAGTTTACTTTTCTTCATCACTAATACAGGTTAAAAACTTATCCACAAGTCCTCTGAAGAGTGTACGATGTGGTATTGAACAGACCATTTCATTCTTCATTACTCAAAGGCATTTCAGCATGAACCTGTTCCTATTCTTGGAAAGCCTCAACTAAACGTGCATTCAATCCCACTGACATCAGCTGAGACTTTGGTCTAATCACCAAGCACACCTTAAGTTTTCCCACAGAATATATCCTTTCTGAATGGGGCTTCAGTCAATTTGTACATTGAGGTGCTGAAAACAGAAGGGCATCTGTGCTACATGAATGATGGGATAATGAAGATGCTGAAGCATTACAAAAATACCATAAGTAGAGTTTATGCCCCAAAGCAGGCAATGGTCAATGTACTAGCACAGGTTCTCCTACACACTTCTTGGGACTCCTCCAGGTAAAACCATGTTCTGTAAGATCAAGGTCTTCACTTGGTAGAAGTCTCACTCCTGTGCAAGCAACACCAATGACAGAACAAAGAACTGGCAATACAATTTGATAGATTAAACTGATCAAATTTTCAACCAGGCCACAATTTCCCAGTGAACAAAAATGGCAACCTATTAGCATGGATTTTCTATCTTACAGTTTAAAAAAAAACCCAAACACTTCCACCACCCAAATTGTCAGTTTTCAGCTAAACACTAATATTACAGATGAACTATCACAATGAAATATTGTGATGCCACACTGCAGGCTCCTTTAATGAAAAAAAATCAGCAACTGAAAAAGAGGATGTAGTGTTTCCAAGTAAGTTTTCCATCAGACAAAGGAAAAAGCTACTTCCACCTGCATGGAGTCAGCTACATTAATTTAATCTAAGAAAACTACTAGAAACTAACAGTCCATAGTCCTATATATGGACCGGTCAAGGCAATATGCTGGTCAAGGCAATTTTCACACTTTAGGACACTGACTTTGGCCTGATCAAAAAGAAATGCTGTTTTCTGACATGACAAATTATCTTTTTGGACACAACACTCAGGACTGTTGCTTCTCTCTGAGCTCAACCTTTATTTCATCATCATTTTTATCAAATCAGTGCTGGTGACTACATCAAATGCTTAGAATTTCAATGAAATTGTCATTACAAAGGTTTCAGGCTTCTGCAAATTTTCTCTGGTTTATTCTGCTTGTGGTTTAGTCTCCATGTCTTTCCATAAGGTTTTGCCAGCTCTCCTGGGTAGTTCCCGGTAAGTCTCAGCTCTCTTGGCACCTCTTTGCCTAGAGAAAGATTGGGTTAGCAGGAGTCTGTTACACGTTCCCTCCTCTCCTGATTCCCCAGTGGTGAATGCAGCAAGCTCTATGCTTGCGATCTGATCCTGGGTACCATCCAGGTTATCTAGTATTTGTGAGTATCATCCAGGGGGTGGCTTCATATTTTGCAGCAAGTTGAAATGATCGACAGCCAGTTAGCAGCTATGGGTTGATAATAAAAGTATATACATACACATATATATATTTAAACCACCTCTAAAGAGATTCTATGTTAGCCATGAATTAGCTAACAATTAACAGATATATAAACAATCTATGTTAATATTTAAAAAAATCCAAAATACACATAAAGACACAAACACAACATACAATATAATTAACAGCATTCTCTTACTACATGTAATCACACTGATAGCCTAAAGAACCCAACAGATATGAAAGTCACATGCTAGGTATTTGATCCATTAAAAATTACATCTGGATGGTGTCTTCAGTAATTCTCTATAAAACTTTGTGTTTTTCTTCTTCTCAAAAAGTCCTTCTTCTCTTTCTTTATCATAGTGTTACAATTTATCCAACTTCAGTACCTGGTAAGAGAACTGACTTTGCAGGAGTACCTTTTGGATAGCTCATCTCTTAGACAAATGTACTGTTCTGCAAAGAAATAGAGCCAGATGATGCTGAACCGGTTTTCTGAAGCTACCATTTTAGAAACACTATGAACAACTAAGAAAAACATGTCTGCATAATTTTTAACGAAACAATATGGAACCCAATCTGATGCATTAACGGTCCATAATGTTATTGAACAAGACTACAAGAGACACTTTACTTGCACTTGCTTGTCAGACAATTACTCTCTGCTACTGTAATACTTCACGTGCATACTTCCAAGGAAGACTCATGAACGCACAGGTTCATTAAGGGAATGAGAGAATCGATTGTAAAATGGAAAAGGCCGAGTGAGGTCATATTTCAAAGAGATGAATATGGTACACTCCATTATGTTGTAATCAGCCTCTCTCTTTCATCCTAAGAACTGTAATAGTCTATCCTAATTTTCAAGAAAAAAAAATTCTCACTGCCTGCATCGTACCTTCATCCCAAATACAGTGAGGAATTCAAATGTGCTGCAGGCAGTTTCCATTTACCATGGTCTTTGGAGCAGACGGTATTGATGTTACTGACCATTTTTCTCCTTAATAAGAAAAACATTCAAATGCTACTAATATTGCTGCCTTGGCAAACCACATTTTATAGATGGGACTTGCCCTGTACATGACACATAGAACATCAATCAAGGCTGAATTTTATTTCAATTTATTATGGTTGCTGTCTAAATGAAAAAATGCTTATATCGTTAAAATGTCCTACAATATAAATGTGCAAATGATGTAATCACCCATTTTGTAAAAAAATTCTGATTTTGATTAAAAATATCTACAGTTGAAGTTCTAAACATTTAATAAATGTGATAACCAAAAAAACACAAGCACATTAAGAAACCACAGTAATTGCTATCTGGTGTAATATCATGGTTTTGTGCTTGATAGCTTTCATCTTTAGAAGATGAGTTTATACGGTATTCTTTTAAAATGGCAAGAACTGCCTTTTTGTTCAAATTATCCAGAATAAATTACTTCAATCTTGACTTCATTCAAGACCTCACATGTGTGGTTTTGTCAAGTTAACATTTATCACAGTTCTTTGCTATAGCCAGCTGTCTCCACACTCTGAACCTGGTGGCCTGCAAAAACCGTACAAGCTTTCCCAGCTAAGCAACTCTGGAACACCACGCAATTACCAAGGGCTAGAAAGCAGCGCCTTATAAGAAAGTAGACAATACTCAATTCTGTAATTGATTAGAGTGCACAAACCTGTCCCAGTTGTAGAGACAGAATTTAATGCTTGGCAGAGTCCCACTGGCACATGCTGCACCTGATGTCCCCAGGAGCCGGCTGTGATGATGGCTCTCCTAGCTGCTGCCTCCAGCATGGCACAAAGGAACGCACAGGAGGTAATGGCCATGCTGTGATGAGCACTACAGATGATCAGGTCAACCCAATGGTATTGAAAACTCATTAAATTTTTATATTCTCACCATATCACTAGCATACAGTTATTATATAAATACAATATTCCCCCCCTTATAAACAGCCAGTTCTTTCCACTGTATTTATTTGGCAAAGCTCAAAAGTCCAAAGCTTAAAGGTACTGCAATGCATCAACGGATGATAAATGGTTACAGGAGTTCATAAGCACACAGTACACCTGAAACAAAATCGAAACAGTTTCTACTAGACAATGAGAGTTTATCATGGATCTGCAGGTAACTGCTTCTCCCCCTCTACTTCACTTCTGTAAGAACCCACCCGGAATGCTGCATCCTCCAGGGGCCTAAAGAGAAGAAGGACGATCAGAGAGCTGGAGCACCTCTCCTGTAATGACAGGCTGAGAGAGTTGAGGTTGTTCAGCCAGGAGAAGAGTAGGCTCCAGGGACACCTTAGAGCAGTCTTCCAGTACCTAAAGGGGGCTACAACAGAGTCGCAGAGGGACTTTTCACAAGAACATGCAGTGACAGGACAAGGGGTGACAACTTTAAACTGAAAGAGGGAAGGTTTAGATCAGATATTAGGGAGAAATTCTTTGCTGTGACAGTAATGAGGCACTGGACCAGGTTGCCCAAAGAGGTTGTGGATGCCCCATCTCTGGAAGTGCTCAAGGCCAGATGTGATAGGGCTTTGATAAACCTGATGTTGTGGAAGGTGTTCCTGCCCATGACAAGGGGTTGGGACTACATGATCTTTAAGGTCCCTTCCAATCCAAACACTTGCATGATTCCATGTTTTCCTTACTTGAACAAAAGTATTTGAAACAGAGTTTGGATCCAACAAGCAAAAGGATGAACTGCAAAAATGGTCTCTCAGCATGTGTTGGAAACCGTGACAAGATGTGATGAACATACGGGTAGTAGGGTAGTATAGCTACACACTGCACAACTTAGTGCTGCAGTTTGTCAGGTAACCACTGCTTATGCAAAGTCCCAGCATCTGTCATAAGAGTGGAACCTCTCGAAGGCTTTAGCCTTGCACGGCATTTTATTGTAGCCAAGAACTGAGGAGCAATTTCAATTTAGCTTTAAAAAAGAAAAAAGATAAATAACTGCAAACGAAGGAAGTGTATGAAAGCTACATGGCAGATAAATGGGACTTTTATAATACTGCATGTTGTAAAGTTTGCCAGAATGTGTTGAAAGAAGAGTCAGTGTCCTGGTTAAATCACATCCTGCTGCAGCTGTCCAACTGTACAGCTAAAATATTCATATTAATTCCATTAAACAATTAGAGAATGAAATCCAAAATATTATTACAAGTATGTTGGCTTGGGACAGTCTTTTCTTCAGATTTAATAACAGATACAGTACTCTCAACTTCAAAGGGTGAAGAATTTTTTTTGTGGATATTCACACCCTGGAGGCCACATAGCAGTTGTCCTATGGAAATCCTACAAAATCTAAACTTTACTATACATTTCTGACAGACATTTTAGAAAGAAAAAAGGAAGGATATTTTGGTAGTTATGGAGCTGGCCTGACATTTAGAGGATCTCAATTTAATTTCCGTGTCTGCCAGACTTCCCTTCATAATTCCAGGCAAAGTAAATAACTTTCCTTTCCCTAGTTTCTCATCCTTAAAATGGGAAAGACCATTTAAGTACCCGAGTTGTGCAAGTTTTAAAAGAAAAAAAAAATATCCTTTTTTCTGTCTTTTTATTTTTTCCTCAGGTAGAAGTTCACCTAAAAGCTCCATCTTCCACAGGTCTTGATTGTATTCTGCTTATTTCTTGAAATCAACAAAACACACTCATATGTTGCAAGTCTTTATATCATTGGAGAGCCTTCTATTTTAAAAATCCTTCTCTGTGATGAGACAAGATATAGAAGAATGAACACAGGGGAAGTTAATAAACAATATTCATTCATGGCTCATTACTTCAAATAAATTTGCCATATAAATAATCTACTCATCTAATAATGGCCTCAATTAACATTTAATTATCACACAATGCATTTGTAATGTATTGAAGGCATTTAAAGTTCTCCATGAATATCGCTATTGTTGCCATACTAGAAGGGCCACAACTTAGAAGAGAAGTACAGACATACTTTCCACCTGATTAAAAAATTTCTAGTCTTTTCCCACCCTCCTTCTCTATTAGGTATTCTTGTCTTAGAAGGATTGAAAGAAAAGACACTTTACTATATGTGGAAGCTCCCAACATGCTGGCTGATGATGACCATCAGCCTTGCTTTTGAAATCCTTTAGTACACTAGTGTACCACTACCACAGAGGAGAAAGAGGTCCCTGTGATTTTGTTGAGAAAGCAGGTGATGAGAACTCACTAAGTGCATGAGTCAATCCTTTTTACAAGGTAGAACAAAATAAGTTTTCCAGAGATATCCCTGCTCCCATTAGCTAAGAAAAAAAAAACAAAACACAAACACTTGAGGACAAGACCAAAGCAACAGTGGAAGACTCTTTCTGACATTACGTGGATGTTCCAACAGCAGCGTGCGCTACAAGAATGGCTGTGATACTTGTAACTTGGTAGAGATAAACGCCGTGAAAGCCCTACCCTCACTCCTCTATCTTATTGTTTTCCAAGCTAATGCATTCTTCTCTGGCACAGAAAATTCAGAAGTTAACTGTGAAAGAGTATCTTTCTAATGTGATTGCTTTTATCCTGCAACACAGTAACCGAATATTGATGACACAATAACTCACTCAATTACTCAAGCACCAATAAAACACATTCCAACAACGACTTCCGCATTCATGGTGTCATTCAGTAGCAACTGACTGGAGTACATACAGGTAATTTTTGTCCCATGGGTTTGACCTGAATCCTAATGAAATTAATTGCTAGAAAAAAACAAGCCACTACAAGCCACCAGCTTTCAAAGCATGCTTCAAAACCTGCTGAAAAAGTCAACAGATGCTTCCCCTAGAAGACAGAAAGGAGGAAGGCCAGAAAGCTCTTGGAAATCTAAAATGGACCTCACTGTGCTTTGATAGTGAAGTGATGGAATAAATAAATTAAAAAAAAAAAAAGAGTTAGCATAAGACAGAGATCTAAATATAAAATCCTGCCAACACCCATTATCCTCAAAAACATATTTTAGGTCGTGATAGGACTTCTGCCTGTGGGTTCATCTCAGGACCACAGGCAGAAATAAAGAAATATGAAAAGAAAATAATTCAAGAAAAATGAAATATGCAAAAAATAAAGCTGCTTCTCAGCTATTATTTTCCTCACAAGTATTGTCTTATTTTAAATTTATTGTTAATACAGTGTGTTAGCAGTTGTCCTTAATAAGCACTGCATACCTCCAAGAAAACTGCATACACTGACAAAGATGCTTCTAGTTTTGCACAACACATGGCTTTTTTATACAGTATGTTCTCACTTGAAAACTACTCCCTCACAAAATGAAAATTCAGCAGAATCTCTAATAGCTTTCATATTTCAGTCTAATAGGTAGCATAGCATTGCACTGCCACCCACCTTTGCTACAATATTGCACAGCACATTTAACAGACATTTGCTTCCTTCACTCAGTCCTTATGTGCAGTTTCTGCAGGACCTTAGTATTAGCATTTAACAGAGTCTATGAGCATAAAGCACATTTATGAACACCTGCTAGAACATTTTATTTGCCTTAAGAGTTTTATTATAACTGTTAAATTTTCTTGCTATGCTTTATGGGCCAAATCATGGTCCAGTTTTAGCCTCAACTGCCATTGACTTCAACAGGAAGCAGATTTTATTGTATGTGGGTTTCCATATGAAATCAATACAGTTTTAAACAAAATGGGATTACTGGTAAGCACAATAGTAGATAGAAAAAGCTCTAAAAATCCACTGAACCCAGTCTTCAAATGCTATTAAAAACAATTAACAAAATAAATCCCACACTCACAAGTCTGTAACCTTTACACTGCAATACAAAACCTGACTGACTCTGAGACCAGAAGTACAAGGCATGCAGGTATCCCACCCACAAATGGCTTGGTGGGATGTATTACCATCAACTACTCCCTCTCAGATCACTCACTAATGCTGCTGTCACCAAAATTTGGTCCTCTGTATTAAAGCCATCAAAGGCCACAATGCAGCCATGTCAGCATCAGTCTCCTTCCCTGACACATCCAGACAGCCACAGCCCTCTTCAACAGTACAAGACAGGCTGGAACAAACTGTGCAGAGCCAGAAGTTGTAGCTGGGGAACAACAATCCAAGCTAGATGTTACAGAGGAAGCCATGCCCTGAGTCTGACTGTTCTGAAGATATTCTCTACAACTGTTCCTCTTTGACAGAGTTTTACCATCATTATTGGAGATGTTCATAACACCCCTGTGAAAGTGAATGAAACTGCATAGAAACAAGCAACACAGCTCCTCATAGCTTAGAAAAAGAGAATAACAGAGGACTCCAGGAAGTCTAAATGGAACTCATTTAAGAAAATTTGATCTCATTTGAAAATACATAGAGTTTACTTTATAGTCCAAACTTCAATAGTCCAAAACTAGTAAAACAGACAGCTAGAAAACAATAGACAATATGGCAATGCCACATTTGTTTCACAAAAGCTTGACAGTAGATGCTCGATTCAATGCATACCATTAAGCCCCCCAAAATTTAAGCAATTATCAAAATGAAATTATAGACACAATGATGAATGATGACAAATGAAATGTTAACAGATCTAGCACCATACAAAAAAAAAATATTGATTTTCTCTGATTACTACTTAGGTGATAAGAGTGTATGAGGTCCTAGTTGCCTGCTTGCTCTAGATTTTATTAATACTCCAATATCAGACACCCAATTTGGAAATCAATGCTTACTTCATCATTTTTCTCTGAAGGATCCTATTATTCACAATTGATTTAACAGAAATGAAAGGCTTACCATTAACAAGACCCAGCTGCTGACACTTCTCAGATGAATTATTGAACTTCTGAAAGTGAATTAACTTAACCATCACCAAGACTTATTGTCTGATGTTTCTTATACCAAAGCCAGTGTATTTATAATTATAGAACCAAGCAGTAGAAAGTAGCTTCTTTGCCACCTCCTTCAACACCACCATATACACCAAGTAAAAATTAAGCTTTGTAAAGGTACGAGTTATGCGCCAAATCCTGTCAGTCTCCAGTTACAGCTTAGTCTCTAACTGCCTTTTTACACCCTGAATCTTCATCTTCTTTCTAAAACTCATAGATACTGGTCATTTCAGGCTTCAGAAAAAGGAAATCCAATTTATGGCAAGTTACATCTTCTGTCAATGAGATTACTACAGTCAGGGATCCCTAGGGCTGACCATGTCCTGCCAGAAAGCCTACAAAAGACTATTATTCATTCCCTTTAGGTACAAAATGAAGATCCATCTTATGAATTAAGAAAAAAGTAGCAAATATTAAACAATTTCAAGTAGAAGCAGTACTACAATTTCATCCCAAAAGCAGTGTAAACGTACAAAACAGAAAGCCTATGTTTAAAACTTGCTATCTGAGCGGAGGGGCTATCTGCTCAGAATGTATATCCATCATGCCCATTTTCCAGTCTAAGAAGGACTATGCATCGCTCAAGGTGAATTCAGTTCCTCAAATAAGAGCTTTTGCTCTGCAGATTACAAACTGATCAGAGGTTCGGTAGCAGAAAACAACAGGTTTGGAAGGGCAGTCCATCAGACCGGACCCTGTTTTGTAATCCTATGAACTATCAACTTCACCCTCGAACGCTACCCTAGCAGGTACACTGCTAATAATGCTCTTTACAAATCATCATTGAGAATGGACGATAAAAACCTTGAATGTCACTATAACACTGCTCAGCTACACTGATCTACAAACAACTTACTGTCAAGTGCACAGAGGGTTGTGCTAAGCAATATACTATCCTTCAGCCAGGGACAGCAGGACCACAGCTGCCTGGTGATGCATTGAGAACAACTGTTCAGTTGTCAAAACAAGTGAACATTTCAGGTTTTACCAGATTTTTTTCTAATCTGTACTATCTGGCTGAATATGCTTTCAAAATGCTAGAATGGCAACTGCTTTCTCATACTTGCAGAGCTCAGCTCGATTATACTTACCTCTGGCAACTGCTCTGAACACTTAAGCTCAAGACCAAGTTAAGACTCCAGATGCAACACTCAGGAAGTCTTCTGAACTAATAACATAATTTTTTTGCCTCCTTTTATTGTGGAATGGTGAGATAACATACCTGTTCTGTCTTTTTCACACAAGCTGAAAGTCAACAACTGTCCAAAATCACTAGAGCCTCTTCTCAAAGCCCTCAATGGATTTGAGTGCTTTCACACTGCTGGAGGCGAAACACCTGGGCCTTTTCTTACCAGGGTTAGTGTCTGAGGAAGGTACTCCTAGAGCAAACCAATCACTTCTTGAATACTGTATTTCTCCTTCCCGACTCCCTCCATCTGTTTTAACCCCTATCTTACTGGAACTAACTTTAAAATTCTGCTTTGGTCATTGGACAAACACTTTAAAAATTAAGGAAAATGGAAAGGAAAGAAGACTGACAGACAGAGCCTCCAAGCTCCTACGTCTTACCATATTGAAAAAAAAGACAAAAATAACATGTTTATTTTGAAAATATTTAGGTGCCCAATTTTTTTTTATCTGCCTCTTCTCTACGGAATAGCACTTTTGAAATGGAAGCTGGTTGGCCATAACTTAAATCTGGTTAAATTTGGTATCTGCATAAAACATATCTCAGCAAGTAGGTTATAACTACTTTTTGAAAAAAGGCATGGACATTGGCAGATTTCCTGCCTTTTTTACACTCATTTCTTCCAGTATTTCCCACATTGCGAAATAACTCTTAATGCTATAAAGACAGAGCAGATTGCAAAATTGGTCCTAGTGGTTCCAATGGGAGTAACGTGGTCAGAATTTGGCATTCAATGAAGTTTCCATTTCTACATAGGTTTCATTTATTTTTCAGTTTAAAAATAAGACCATATTTTGGCATGTAACTAGAGCTGCTCCTACAACTCAAAAGAAATAACACTGCTGGTAAGCCTCAAAGCTGTTCCGAGACAAACTGTGTTGGCAGAACTTTTTCTAAAAGTTCTTTTTGACTAGAGGCAGAATTCAACACCAGCATAAATGGGAGAAACTTCACTGAAAACAGTTATGTTACACAAAGTTTATGTAATGCAAATATATTTAGCTGACATGGAATTTAAAGTCTGATGAACGAATTCTGTTTATCTTCTACATGTACATAATAATTTAGCACCAAACTCTATAATCATTCTTCTGTGAATACTGTTCTTCCTCCTACAGAACTGGTATTGTGCTATTTACAAAGTACACGGCCATGCCACACATGATTTTTTAACATAAGTTATCCAATTAGGATGTGATCAAATTGAAGTTGCAAGATCTATATTTCTGCATCAATTACAGGCACAGAAGAAAATAACATAAATCTGACATTTCACAACTTTTGAGGGTTTGATTTTGCAACCTACTTTCTAAAATACCTTCTTTGCATGACATACCCAAGGTTTTTTTAGAGCATGAATGCGTTAACCAATGTGCAGCAGTGCTTTGACAACACAGATCACAGCAAGATTTGATTCTCAACTCCACCACAGCACAGACAATGATGAAACCATTCAGGTACCTTAACAAAGGTGCCCGTGCCCTTGGATATCCAGGATATAGCTGGATGATGGATGTGACAAAGTACTTACAAGGAAACCTGCACTATTTTAGATCAGCTGTTAAAAGCAACTGAATTGAGTTGTTCTTGCCAGAGAGAGAGAAAAAGCTGTGTGACAGTGATATCAGGCTGCTGAGGTAAGCTGAGGGGTTTGAGGAAAGGGTCACAGTAACGCCCTCTTTTTTTACCTCCTTCCTGGGAAATGCAGATTGTGCTTGTTGTGAAAGCAGAGTGGGCAACAGGAGCATTAAATCAGCTACTGCAGGTAGGCTTCAGCAGATAAGTGGAAGCATGGTAACTGAAAATCTATCACTTTGCAAAAGATAGTGTTCCTTCTCTTCTTTAGTGGTTGTGTGATCCCCGACTTGGGAAGCTAACAGTTTTGTCAAGGTGACCTCTTTTTCCTGAGGAACCCAGTTTGGAAAAGATAACCTGATTTTTAGATTTTCATTTCTTTAACATATCCATATCTTAAGATTAAGAACTTAAATCTTAATTTCATTGATTTAGAAAAGAAAAAGGCATTTTCATTGTTTGAGAATTATCATCTTCTCTAATATTGAGATCTGCTACAAACAAAGGAGGTGAGAGATCAACTCAAAGAAATTCTAAATCCAAGTTCTAAGCACAGCTTGCTTACCCTATATTTGACTTGACCTTAAATGTAGTTGTTTGAGCATTGCATTGAAAATCTTCAGTGTTTTGTTTGCCTTTTTTGTCAAACTGTGTTTTTTTTAACCTGTTATACTGTTACTAAAGAAACAAATGACAAAGAAACGTAGACTGGATTTATTTACCTTAAGATCCTTAAGAACTTGTATCCAATGTACCACAGCTCATGAACTGCTTCAAATAATTCAGCTAAGCACATGGACTAGATGACCTTTAAAGGTCCTTTCCAACTATTCTATTATTCGCAACACTTGACTGTAAAAGTCAGTCTACCTACATATAAAGTATCTTTTCAATAAAATGTAACACTTAATATGTTTATTGACTTAAAAAAATTCAACAAAAAGAAAGCTGTGGTGATACTTACGTTCGCACCACAAATTAATACAATTAATATGACCACCAGTGTAATTAATACATTGACCAGATAAGTAGAGTTGGAGCTTCAAATCAACCAGAGCTCTCACTGAGAATAAGTTATACAAAATTTGAAGTGTAGTTTGCCCATAAATTGGTGTCACAAAAATCATCAGATCTTCAGAAATGTAGGGTCAATTTGCCGCCAACTATAGGAAGACATATTATTTATCTTTTTATTTCCACTGTAGAAATAATGTACTACAGGTATTTCAGAAAGACTTTGATTTTTGAAAACAAGCACACTCTTTCTTTCCATACATTACCAAGTCTAGCAGAGGCACATTTTTATTTAGGCTAAATCATGCCTTACAGGACACGGCTAGGAGTAGGAAAGGAGGACACAGAACTGGCACTTTAGACATATTGCCAGTGCAAAGCTGCCAAAAGCACACAGTGGGGAGCATGTTTTGGCTATCATGAGCAAAATAAGCATGCACTCCTTAACCACTGCCAGCTGGCATTTGTTTCCAAATACAGAATGCTCACTAGGCAGTTTGGAGACTGGACATACTCCTAACTTTAACTATACTCCCATAAAAATGCGTTGCTGAGATGCCTCATTAACCGTGCCTGTCTCCTAGCTGACTGCCAAACGAGAAAGACTGAATGACACATAAAAATCATACATTTCTCCCTATGCACAAAGAAGTACTTAAAGTATATCCTAACATACTCTAGCGCTTACAGCAAGAGAGGTTTTAAGAGTGTTGGAAGAAACTTCTGCCAGCACTTCAAAAAGAAGAAATACTGTCACTCTCTATTATACATAGATAGAAAAAGTGAAATCCAGAGACAGAGTACCAAGAAAACACAGCAATGAACAGAAAGAGTGGCTAGCATTGTGATTATAAACTATCATGTTTAATACAACCTCTAGCAATCCTCACAACAGACGCTCCCTGCTTTATGTGCCGAGGCAGATTTGTGGGTAGAAGATTAATGTCCCCCCTCCATCTGCTAATGACTATACAGGTCCCCTGGGCTTTGCATCAAGGGTACTTTGCCCTTAGGATGAAACAAAAAATAGGAATTTGTGTTTATTACTACATGGGTTTCCTATTTCCAGCAACACTCACAATTGCTAAATGTGTATTATTTCAACTTTATCTAATGAAAACGTATTTTATCATGGTAGTTCAAGTGTGATTCCAAGTAGATTTTCAAAGACATCAGTTAAAAGGAGTACAAACAAACAAGGGGACACTTTTCACTTTCAAAGTGCTTTCCTGACACACACAGCCTGCGTCGGTATTTGTCCTGTAAGTGCTCTATTCATTAACTTTTCACTACTGTTTCAAAGTGACTTCACTCTTTTGGATTTCCCTTTCTCTATTGCTGATAGCCTGCTGTTATAGACCAAGCAACTTGGAGAGGAGAAATGTACCAGAGACTGCCATGCAAAGGAGAGGGCACTAATTAAAGTCTTCATTTCCTTCAGAGGATTCTGTAAGTGGATTTTAACTTACCCCTGTTAACTGTACCTTTGCTCCTGAGAACTGGAGGCAAGTCAGATGGAGCTTGATACCAGCATAGTCTTCATGGACCTAAGCCAGTTTGACATCCTGGAAGAATAAAGGGAAAGAGCAGTTACAAAGTAAAGTTCTGAAGGAGTAAGGCAAACATACTCATCACCAGAACAATGATTCTCAGGGCAAAATCAGAGGATCTTAATGTTATTTCCAATATCCACAAATGAGAAATCAAAACCAGTGTCAAAACTCAAGTCTCCAAATGTGGTGTCTCAGGTTCATGATGTGCTTCCTTTCTTCCTTTTCCCACCCCTCAGTTGCAACACTGACCTCCTCCTCGGTTCCATCTGAAGGAAGAAATAGTTGTCCAAGCCAAAATTCCCTGTGAGCACCCAAGGGAATTCCAGGGACAGTCAACGGTGTTTACATTATCACCAAGCACATGTAATTAGCTTCCCCCAGTTTACCCAACTTAACTTTGAATGAATCTGCAACACTTTTGCATCTGAACCATCAACACAAGAAAATTCTACCACCTTTTTAAGAACAGGAAATGTGATTTCAGTAACATGGCCTCTACCAATCATTTTGATCTAACAGGGCACTGTTACTGTCAACCCATTCCTGCTTAACAAGAAAAGCAGGACAAGAGAGAAAGTAGTCAAGAGGGGAAAAGAGAAAAATGAAAGAAATTGCTCTGTACTGCCTTTCCTCATCTTCAGCAGAGAACTCCCTGGTCTCAGATTCTAGCAGAGTGCAGAAACCTCAGCCAAAAAAGACAATTTTTTCTCTCTCCCATCAGTAGCACTACAAAACAATGAGTGTTAAACTAAAAAAGTGCTCTGTCTGTCCAGCCCTGAGTATTCATAATATTACTTTGAAAACACTTCTCTACTGGCTTCCCAAATAAGGAAATACTCTAAATTAAAGATAGACACTTAACATTGTTAAAATTCATTGTACAATGTAACCAAAAACCCAGCCTGATTTTGTATATATTTTGTTTCCATATGGCACTTATTAGAATCTACAGAGCTGCTCCTAGATTTCTCATCTGAATCTAGTGATATTTTCCCTTTTTCTTATGCTTCCTCAACAACTCATTTCACCTTTCATTTGAAAATTAACGGAATCATCTTTTTCTTTAATCTGTGTACAATGTGGGAAAACATATCCTTAGTATGATTTAAATACACAGAGCAGTAAAAAGGCATTCCAAGTTGCTAATATCTCCTGATTACTAAATCACTCTCGGGTCCTTTTGGAAGTCTGACTTAGAGTTGAAAAGCTTGAACCTCAATGCTAAAATTAAAAATATATATATATATATACATATATACAGTTAAGAATACTCAAGATAAAAGTGGGGCTGAAGGAATGTAAGGAGCACAGCAAAAAACTGTAGCTTCCCTTCCCTGCAGGGAGTACAAGATAGCATATCTCCTGCCTGATACTCTTTTGAGCAACAGCTTGCTTTCCTTAATGAGCCTTCTCAACGCCCATCCTGTGGCCTGAACAGGTAGGCAGCCCCAGGAGAGAAAAGCCTCTGAAGTCTGTGCATCCAACAGAGCACCAACAGCAATCATTCAGTCTTTTATACAAGCCCCTTGTATCTCTGCAGAAAGGCCACACTCAATCTGTTCCCCAGAGAAAATACAGCAGCCTAAATTGATAATATCTACTTACACTGCTGCTGATTAGATAGATACTGTCTCCAACAGTCATTCCAAAAAGCTGAACAAGAGTCTTAACTTTAGGCTTGAATTACAGCTAGCATATCTAACCCAAGTACTGGTAAAAGGCATTTAATATCATTTGCGAAAAAAAACAGAACCCATCTGTTTGGAGGAGAAGCAGGGGCATTATTCTTGATACATTCCTTCCTCCTTCTCCCACAAGTAACCACATCTGCAAGCATATATGCGTATATGGCTCACACATGGATACAGGATAACAAATACAACTTGTTCTCCACTACTGAATTTTCCAATTTGAACATAGAGGCATCAACATATAAAGTTCACTCCATTTCAGTGAGATACCGTTTGAATGAATAATGCTGGCAGAATAACAATTCATGTAACACATTATTTGGTCATTGCTAACTCAAGGGAAAACTGAAGTCTTAAAGCCAAATCCGTGGGGATTTCTGGTGACATCACTAAGACCTCACACAGATGCCCAAGACAAGTAGGACTGGTATTTTGTCAAACTTAGCACAAAGTTAGTTCTGAGAAATACAAAAGTACTCTTTGATAAAAACATCTTAAATTCAAGCTGTACATTACAAAAAACAAATGGTCAAACATGATGCCATGGTGAGTGAGTCCATCAACAAAGAGTACTCTAATCACATCAGGTACAAAGGACATGTCAACAATCAATCTTAGCTTCAGTAGCCACTCTGTAAAAAAAAAACAGCAAACAAAAAAAACGCACAAACCGCTATTATTTTTTTACCATAAGAATAATTTCAAATTTAGTATGTTACATAGCTTCCCAGACTTGCAAAGAACTCACCTACAGTAACTGCAGCCAAGTCCAGCAAAGACTACCACTTAACATGCATCATATTTACATGTCAGAGCTATTCTCAGCACACAGCAGCAAGACTGCGACTAGTCAAGGCAGCAGCACAGTGCTGAAACACTTTGTTCAACAGCTTAAACTTGTTCCTTTGCACGTGCTCTTTAGAAAACCATATTAATTCTAAATTATCTTGGCCATAAGTACCACACAAAGGGTTCCTCTGATCCCACAAACAAACAGCTCTTCGCTTCTAAGAATATATTTTAAAAGGCTATTTAGTATAACTCTTACAGTACTTAGTTTCTCTGTGGGAAATCTTCTCCCAGAATTAGAATAATTTAGGCTAAAAAGGACCTCTGGAGGCCATGTCCTCCAATTCCTAGTCAAAGCAGTGCTGATTTCAAAGTTAGAACAAGTTCTTCAGAGTCTTATCAAGTTTCTAAATCTCCAAGGGCAAATCTTGCAACCTCGAAAGACCTCAGGTCGCAATGTAAGCATTTTGATTGTTTGGTTGTTTTTTTTTTTTCCTTATGCCCAGGGAATTTCTCCATTTCTATATGTGACAACTGCACTTCACCCTTTCTCTGTACACCTCAGAGAAGAGCATTGCTCTCTGTTCCAAAACAGCCCATTAGGAAATGCAAGGCAACAATTCACCTTCAGCTTCTAATCTCCAGTCTGGGTAAACTCAGGTCCCTCAGCACCTCCTTGCATGCCATGTACTCCAGGTGCCAGCTGAAACAAGGTGGCTGCTCCAAGTTAAAACTCTTTAAACTACGTATGAAAATGTAACAAAGCCTTTCACATATTTCACCCTGAGCAAACAGCATTGCTTTGCAGGTCCTCTGACATAGAGAAGACCATTGACTACTTTACTGTCTGATCCGAAAACAAGTTCTTCTGAGGACGACCTCAGAGAAGCAGCATAAAGTATTCAAGAGGATAATGCACCGCTTCATGATCAGCATCTCAAACCACCTAAACACTCTGGAACAGTGCTTTTTGCAGTGTCCAAATAAAAAAAAAAAAAAATCAACATTTAAAGAAAATTTAATGTGGTTTAGAATGTAGCTAAACAACTTCTTGCAGTTGAACCCAGAAAAATAAAAGACGTTACGTGTAGCTTCCTTTGACTTTCCTTTGAACCACAGATTGAAAGCTTTAAAGAATAGGATTACTTTTATTAGTTATGTGTAAGATTTTTGTTAAATTAAATTTCCAAATAGTATCTAATGCTAACATATTTGCATGTACCAACTCAATGGGTTAGAACACCTTCTCAAAGAAATACAGTTTCTAATCATTATTTTGAGATAGGGTACACTGCATTACTTTGATGAAAGGGGCGATACATGCCACTCTCTCAACAGCATTAATTCCAAAGCATTTTCACAGAATCTAGATATAGGTCAAAACAGATACAAGATGAAGGATATGTGAGAAAAGGAAGATCTGTTACCTGCACTGAGATACTGAGAGCACTCTTCCTTGCCTGGCAGCACAAAGCATGGCCTCACGGGGAGCGAATCAGGTTTCATTCAGAGACCCAAGGAAGACAGCTTTCCATAGAGCTTCATAGTATGTTCCCCATATGCAAGAATGGGTTTAATAAAGATTCTATTTATCATTTCTTTAAAGCTTGTCTTCTATTTGCTACATATTGCTGCCGCAGGGAGCAGCTTTTTCATATCTGCCTAGATAAGAGCTAAAACCTCCAGGATCATGACTGCCAAGTACTCCAACAATAATCAGCAGCCCAGACCATGAGATTATGCTGTGCAAGTTCAAAACCTGTCCCCTTTGCAGATGCAGAAGTTCCACCCAAGAATGAAAGATATATTAACATCGAGAAATAGGCATGAAAATATTTATACACATAAACACACGTGAACATTTGTTTGTGTACACTGTAAGCAGACTTGTGCATATCATACACATACCTAAAGTAAATATGCCTTCAGCAATTTAAGTACAGTAGCAAACAACAGTGTCTGCAAATATTCTGCATTCACGAGAGGAAAGCCATGGCAAACGCACCAGAGTTGTCACATGTTAGTGGCACCTCTTCAGTGAGCCTGCTGCAACTCTAGAAATACGTGTGCACCCAGCCCACTCCATCCAACAACTCCCCACTCCAGCCTACTAACCCGGAGACATTGTAGGACTGCACAAGAAGCAAAAGAGAAACTAGTGCCCACCAAGAGAGAGGCACTTTCCTGTACCCAGCACGAACATACACATTGGCACAGGATTCAACTCAGCTCTGAAGTTTTACACATGACCTTGCCATCACTTGTCTAACAAAAAGAACAAAACCCACTCTATGTGCCAAGCTTTTAACGTCTCCAAGACTGGCACTTTTACATCTCCAGGTTTGGTTTTTCCCCCCCCTTCATCCTATCCTCTCCATTTAGCTTACATAGAGACCACCTCCAGAGTGCTATGCTAATTAGCAACAGCTTGCACTCTATATTAAAACCAAAAATAGTTATAAAAAAAAAACACGAGAAAAGAAAAACTGAATGAGCTCATATGCATTTCATAATTTCAGTAATATTGGCATATATTAATTATACTTACATAATTTTAATTCTGATCTGAGCAGTAGACTTGCTATAATTGCTGAAAAATAAGGTTATAAGTTAGACATGTGACATGATAGGGTCTGTTGCCCTACAGACTTGCTATAAAGTTCTACAAAAATACATATGTCTGTAACCAAGACTAACAAAAATAAGCTCACTGTGCGAGGATAAAAGAAGGAGGTGAACAGTAGAGAAAAGCTTGGCTAGTGTAGAAAATAAATCCAAAACCTACAAAGTATTACTTCAACAAACTGAATAAGTATTTAATAAAACAAAGTTCTTTCTTTCTTTCAATAATATCAGTAGCTCCTAAAAAAGAAAAAACACATTCCTTATAGGTAAATGTTTATCCTATAAATTCTTTACACTTTCTTGTATTTTGTTTGGCTTTTTCACAGCAGGCCTAATTATATTTTCTTACGTGTGTACTTCCTACATGTTCAGCATTTACCAATCTATCTACCTTGAATACAAACTGAACTACAGACTACAGAGAATGAAAAGTTTAGTGACTCTTAAAGTCTTAAAGATTTCCAAGTATTGTAGCAAACAGAATACTGCACACTGCTTTGAGGGAGGGAAATTTAACTGACATTTCAACAGTGCCTTGGAACGAAGAGATTGTTTCCTAGAATATTGAATATTTAATTAGAACACAACCTACAAATAAGAAATTGCACATAACTTCTCCCCAGTATCTTGCCTAAGATTTAACAATATTTTCTACTTGCAATAGTCAATGTAATGGACTCCATTATTATAATTACGATCAGCTAAGCTGTATTTGGGAATTTCAATAACTACTGTCTCCCCCTAATAGATAAACAAGGAGAGAGTCGATGACATTGAAAGACAACAGATTTAATGCAGATAACTTACAGAGTTCAGTGGTACAAGATATTACTGAAACAACAGGTTATAAAAACAGGAAAGAAGATATTAAAATCTTGTGCATAAAGTTACTCCTGGCTAAGAAGGGTTAGAATAAACTTTCACTCTAAAAAAAGCACACTAACTGCTCACAACAGCTGGATGACACTGGCTGGACTTTGTATTTTATCCTACTGAGGAGCGGCAGTTTTTTTAATCATTGCTTGTATCACCTACTAGGAGAATGCCACCCTGGTTTAAACTCCTTGGAACACTGATCTTACAGGTGTGTATCCACAGAAGTCAATGGGGACTTTGTTTATGCTACTTACCCACCATATCCATATTGACAGAAGTGTGAAAATGGATGATCCCTTTCAGACACACCTGGCTCAAACTCCTAACTGTACACACCTGTGAGCACTTCACGGTTAGGAATTTCCTAGAATAATTCATTCTATTTGACAAACAGTTCCTGGTGGTGCCACTCCTTCTACCTAGAGAGAACCCAAATTTCACATGTAACAGAGACGCTTTACCATACTTAGGTATTTTAGGGTGAATTAGCCTGAGAATTCAAGAGCATTCCAAGACCCCTCAGCTCTGCAAGAAGGTGCAGAAGAGAAGCAAGATACCCCAAAGTGCGACCATCTGCTGGGGAGCCACTTCGCATTCTTCACCAGCACACTTAGCCACAAAATAATGACAACTCAGGTTGAGGCACTCTCATTTACTAACACTGTGACACTACTAATACAAGGACAAATCCTGCAACCCTTCATCTAGCAAAGCGTATTTTGCTGGAAGCTGACCCACATAAAAAACTGAGGATCAACCTTCTCTGATCATTAAAACAGATACAGACAGATGCTGACACATCAAGCTCTTACCCAGAGCTTGGTTCATAAAGGAATGATTTAATTAATATTTTAAATCAAAACCAACTTTCTTGATTGAAAAACAAAGCACGCACCAACTCCCGACGCTCTTATTTTAAGAGCGATGTTTTTTATTCAGTTTTGCTTCCAACTCTTCCCAAATGACATAACCAGAACTGCAAACAAGTGATGTCCACATAGCAACTTCTACCACAATGACACAACCAGTCTAAATTTACATTGACACCACTTTACCTTAAATCAGCTTCTCCCACATGCACAGGCTTTTGCATTAGGTATCCAATTCCTTCAGTCAGCCATAACATCATATATAATTAACCTATGCTTGCTAAACTTCTTCATGAGAACTCTTCCAAGAGAAAGAGCCGAAGAGCAGTCTCAGTGAATTTCCTCTCCTTGGGCTGTTGCTCTACTGTCCTGGTGGTCACCTTTGGATCCAGCACAGCCCTTGGACAGTAATATTTTATGTTGCTCCATTAACTACTTGGTTTTCAGAATCCACACTACAGATCTCTTCAGAGCCCTGTCTCTCTTCAAAGCGTAGACTGCGTTTATTGCCAATAATTTAGCCCTTTTTGTTTTGTTACACCTAGCTTGCTGAAATGCTGTTAAGTCTCGGCAGAAGGCAAAATATTAACGCTATCCAAACCAAAAAAATTCTTCCACAGATTCAACTGACTAAACTGTCACTCTACATAGAACAATAACATGCCACTAGAAAACATCAGAAATGCACGAACAGCCACTCCTATCACCTCCTTGTATCAGTGCCTGCGACACGCACACACACTGCCGAATCTTCACACTGTATTTGCTAACCGTGGATCTCTCCCTGGCAGGCAGCAGAAGGGATCCCGCAGACCTCCACACCGCCAGCCTCACTCACCCAGAAGTAATCCCTGCTCCAGCCGCACGGTTCCCTGCCACCACGTCCCAACAATATCCTTCGGGGAGGCGAGGAGCCGCAAAACTGAACTCCACTTCCAAAAGGCGCAGGAAAGCCACCCTGCACGCCTTCCCGGCCCTTCCCCGAGTTCCTGGGGCACAGAACTACCGGGAGCTGAAGCGAGCAGTCGGCTGAAGGACGGGCACCGCGGCTCTCCCTGCGCAGGAATCTCACTCACAAGGCGCACATCGCTGAGGTTCTGCTCTCGCACATCGAGCCACTCTGCACAGCAAGAGCTGCCGAGTCCTGTGGGCTTGTTTTAGCCACATTTGTAAACATCAAGTTGTTTGTTTGTTTGTTATTTTATTTTATTTTCCGCCAAAAGGGCCGCTCGTTCCGGCCGACGCCGCCCAGTAGGAAAGCAACCCCGGCGGCAGAGTGGGCGCCGGGCTGGCAGGGTCCCGAGCACAGTTCAGCGCTCCGTGTTACCAAACCAGTCCCCGGCGCGCCTGGGGCGCGCTTTTGTCTGCGGAGAGGAAGGTACGGAGCGCCCGGGCGCTACCGCCACATCACCGCCTCACTCACGGGCTGCAGCCCAAAACAGCGACCGCGCCGCCGAGCGCAGCCCGCCCCGCGTCCCGCCGAGCCGCGGGGGGACGCGTCCCGGGCACCTCGCGCTGACCCGCTCGGAGCTGGCCCGGGGGCAGCGCGGCCCCCGCGTGGGGGGCGCGGACACGCGCGGGGGGCGTGCGTCCCCCCCCGAGAGGGGACAGCCGGCAACGCGCCCCACTCCCCTTCCCGCCTCCCCCGCGCCGGACGCGGCGCAGCAGGCAAGGAAGCGACCCTGCCGGGCCGCCGCCGTCCCCGCTTTACCTCGGCAGCCTCCCGCTCCCGCCGCCGCCCCGCCAGTGCCGCCGACAGCGGCGGCGGCAGCCCCGGACCCCCCGCCCCGCCCCGCCCCGCCCCCTGGCGGGGCCGCCGGCGGCTCGCGCGCCCCCTTGCCGCGCGCGGGGTGTGGGGGAGCGCGGGGTCCTTCCCGCCCGCGCGGGGCTGGGACTGGGCAGCGGGGATCTCCCCGCCATGCATCCCGTTCGGAAACCCCGCGGGGGCTCTGCGGCGGGGGCAGGTGAGGGGCGAGACAGAGCACGGCGGCCCTACGAGCTCGCCCCCCGATCCCGGTCCGTTGTCAGGTCGAGCAGGATCACGGTCCCGCCCGGCCAGAGGACTCGTCCCTCCGGCCCCCATCCCGCCCAGCGCAAGGGGCAGGGGCACGGGACGGACCCTCACCTTGCAAGTGCTCTGTGTTTTAGCTGCTCTGCCCGCAGCCTCTGAATAAAGTTTTTTTCCGGCAATCTCTCAGCCCAACCTGGCACCTGCTTGTCGTGCCTTCGGTGCCGGTGTGCTTCCTCTTGTCTTGACGGCTGGAGTGATTCTCCATGCCTTCCGCAAGTGTGTGGGCCGGACGGGCAGCCTCGGGAGTGTGCAGTGAGAAACGTTAAGAATGCCGGCTAGGGAAGAAATCCCAAAAAGGGAGGAAAGATGTGATGATGCTCAAGTTCAGATGGGCAGCTGGCTCTAAGCCTTCCACCCTGGCAGCACAGCAACCGGTTGGGCCTTTAGCATCCTCTCTGCTGTCGTTTATCTCAGCTTAGGGACTGCAAAGTCTTCAAGAGTTAAACACAGGCAAAAACATCCTCTATTCAGATTTTTGACAGCTGTAATGAGCTCAAGGAAGAATTATGTAAACATTATTAAGTGTTAATAAACACATGTCAGCGTTAGGCAGTCTTGTGTAGAAATGTTGGTAAAAGCCATGGTGAACGCTTTATTCATAATGTCTTTTTAACTTTATGTAGCTGGTGTAATAGGCCCTGTGCATTGCTGTTGCCTCGACAGAAAATCATTACCCAGTAACAGATGAGCCAGTTCGGAAGAAGTGCCACTGGGATACTGCACACTTTCATTCATAGATGCTACGTATTAGAGGAAGTAGCAGGAGGCCTGCCAACTTTCCCAATTTAATTATTAAACTGTCAGTTCCTGACTCCTTGTTTCAACTTCCTGAGGCAACATCTGGCTGTAATAACTAAAATAAATAAATAAAATAAAATTTGATCATTCACTCAGCAGCGTTCTATTTGCAATGTCCTTTTTTTACTGCAACTTTTATGAAAAGCTCAGTATGGGGGATCTGGACCCAGCATCTCTCTGAACTACCCAAAAATAAAGACAAGAACAGTTTCAGCTGTGATCCTCAAGGCAAAGCTGTGCAGAAAGCTATATCATACTTGAGCCTTTTTTCAATGAGTCCAATGGTGTGCATTTTAATCTTCCTAATCCTTCTTTTATTCATAAGAACATCAGCGTTTTTTCCTCTGCATGAATCTGCATGATATGACTTTGGAAGATAAAAAAAAAATCTTTTGCTAGCCAAGAATTTTTGCATTTTCATCAAACATTGCTTCATGTTGGTTTCAGAGGGAAAAAAAAAAGCCATAAAGGATATCAGATTTAAATGCTACCAAATGTAAGCAAAACACTGAAGAGAAGTTTTAAAATATCTGTGAGTGCGTTTTCACATGTTCTCTTGATCTGTTTCATATGATGTGACAGCTTCAGCTCACAATTCGTTATTGCAGTGGATTTTGGAACTGTATGCCTCTTTTTTTCATACCCTTACTCAAACACACACACACATGCTCACAAAAATATGTATCTATATATGTACACATGCACACAGAGAGACAAATACAGAGTGACTCAGCTCTGCATTCTACTTGCTTAATCAGTTTTCAAAGCTCCAGCGCTGTTCTCTTGCCTTATTTAAAATGCCTAAAGCCACCTTTCCCACATTGCTTATTTCAGTGCCAGGGTGCAGAGTCTCTGACAAAACTGGGCCATCTAGTTGCCTTCTGTGGGTTACCCTCTCCTAAATGCCTTTCTGCAGGTCAGGAGGTCAGCCCTTCCATTAATCACATAGCAGCTTAGGGTTCAGTGCTCACCCTGCAGACTGTAGTTCTAGAGAATCCTAGGAGACCCTTTTTCCTGATGGTCACTTAAAGCTAAGGAAGGAAATCAAGATCTGGAGGCAGAGGTCCTGTAAGCCCAAACCACAGTGGGTATCAGGAATCCTGTGCGATGACTACCACCATCCATGAGTGATATTCAGCACTGCACAGTACTTTGGTCTGCCCAAAGTGGGATGGACAGACAGGAGTTGTAGCAACTGTTGTGGTAAGTATGAGTCGGGAAAATATGGGAGCAGTGCCTAATCCAGTACCTTCAAGCATGATTCTTTCCCTTAGTGCTCCCAGAGGAACCACTCCTGGTTTTCACATTCCATTAATCTTCCCATTAAGAAGTGAGGTGTAGAGATCAGAAGAGTCTGAAGTCAGTGTTGCTGTCTTTTGGGTTTCTGTCAGAGATTCGACATTAGGTCCTTAGTTTTTTTTCCTCAGAAGTTTCCTTCTTCTCATAGCTTGGAGGAACTTCTGGAACATTTTATTGATTTCTTAGGTGCTCTCCACTGGAAGTCCTCATAATTCCTTGCTTCCTAAGGCTTCCTTGGGTACTTTTTCTTTTGTATCCCCCAGTTCAAGCACCAGAAAGGCTAACTATCCTGCTAAGTAGGGCAGCCTTTCTTAAATCACCGAAAGAACTCTGGATAATCCTTTCATACCTGTCTCCCATATTCAAGTGAAATGACTATGCCTCTTAAGTTGTCATAGGAGGGGATTGAATACTTCATATAAATTCTATTCAAGATTCTCCTGTTTTCCCTACAGTTCCTGACAGATCAGTCAGAGTCTTCCTTTATACTATAAAGAAGAAAGAAAACAGAGAGAGGGGAGAATGTTGAAAGTGGATTTTCTGGTCAAATTCTACTTAATATTTTTTCTACCATTAGCCAATTCCCAGGCCTATGGCTCAGAATTATTTTTAGAAAAGTCACCTGGGATTTAAGAAAAAAAATAAACAAAAAAATCCTCAAAACAAAACATTTCAAAATACTCCGGACCAAAACAACGTTTCTGAGACAGCAACAAAGCTAATGACTTAACGAGGTGATGTATACTGAGTCCTATGACCAGATGCAGCTTTGAAAACCTCTGTAGGAAGTTGAGTTTGTACTATAGGAAAGAAAATTTGTATTTGTGTACATTAAGGAGTTTATCATCAGTTTCTCTACTGTTTGCTCTGGAGATACCTTAACAATTTCTATACCACACATGAATCCATCAGTAAAAAGGAAACTGCAAAAAAAAGATCAAATCCTTTAGAAAAAGAAGGTTGAAGAACAGTTTAACACAGAGAACTTCACAGTCTGTTGGAGAAGGTCAATAACATGATGGATAAGACTACAACAGATGTAATTATATATTTACAAATGTGAAAGCAAAAATTAGAGTCTTATTAAAAGTAGCAGCTGTTAATTGCCAGCCTCATATACAGACACATGCTTGGAGAGACTGCTAATTAACCGAGTGAAAAACTAGAGGAGTTTCAGCTCTGAGTTACTTGCCATGGACCTAAGAGGCTAGGTGAGAGAATCTGATTCCCAGGTGGATCCCAAGCTTGATAATATTTGTTGGGTATATGGAGGTAGTGATGTCTTATCTGAAACAGATTTGGTGATGCATAAGTGTGTGCTGATCCACTAGGGCCAGAATCAGCAGCTATTAAAACAAGCTGACATAAAGAACTTCCCAGATATTTGATGGGCTGGAGACATCAGCTCATATAAAACTGCATATATTTAGACTGAGAATCTAAAATTACTTTCCTTAATGAAAAGCTTCCTTTACTGAAAGAGAGAAAAAAAATATCCTGCAGGATTTGAAACATCAGCTAGCAGATGAGAAATCCAGAATCCCACTAAGCTTGGGGCACACTCACATGAACATTTGTTGCAGCAGTCCGCGCTTACCTAAGGACATAATAAAAACCCCAAGGTATTAATAATAATAACAACTCAGTCCCTAGCAATATTGATAGGTTGTTATTTGGTTGTTTTGTTCTGCAAGATACTGGTAAGAAGGTACACAGAGTCTGTGCACAGAATTTATTTATTTTGTGTCTGCCACACTTACTAGGTAACAGAGATGATATTTTACCTTTAGAGATGAAAAATAAAGCTGTGGTGCACTCAAATCATCATGTAATAATAACTGATGGTGACAGACGAGATTATAGGAGCATCTGTAGCTACAAATACTCAGCTGGGACTCCTTTAGGCTTCTGTGTATCAGCTGGTCTTCTGTTATCTCCTTGGGAAGTGAAGCAAGCAACACATGGGTGTCATGATTTTGAATGTTTGATGAAGGAAGTAAAAAATGAAGCTAAGGAAAATTCCAACCAGTATAACTGATAGTGTAAACCCGCCTTTACTGAGCTTGCTAATGGCTTAACAAGGTGATGCATAAAATACAAAGACGGAAGGTGTTAGAACAGCTAACCCATTTGTTACCTGAGAGTTGTCTTCAATGGTAATGAGAAGATGGGAAGAGATAATTTGGTGCATTGTGTTTAAAGAACTGCTCCTCGAGGTTGTCCCCAGGATGGATTGGCAGGGATCAGGTTTCAAGTGTACTGATAGGACAATAGGAACAACACGGAAGGAGCATTTGGTAGGAGTGAAAAAGACTGTAAACGTCTCTAAGGAGTTAAGATGTAAAATTGCAGAAAGCAATGCCTTTTTGTAAGAAATCATACTACCTTGGCATGCAATCACTGACAATTAACTGGAACATTAATTACCAGAAAAAAGTATAGGGCAGAAAAATTGTTAAAAATAGGGAGATAAATAAAAAAGGAAAGCTGGCTAAAGTACTGCGAACTTTGCTAATAAGAAGAAACTCAATTTGGATGGAGAAAGAACAAAAATGTAAGTTATGGAAAGATAGATGTCTTAATCAAGCTGTGTTTTTATTTCTGGATTTGTCCCATATACTAATGATAACATGGAATTCCTCCAAGAGTTCTGTTAAATCTTCTCTTGAAGGAAATTATACATCTAGTAGGCACAGATTAGCGCTTTTTGAAGGTCACAAATTAACAGTGAACCCAGGTATTTGACTGTAAAAGTGGATTATTTCATTCTCGTAGAGGTCTTTAAGGCTGATCACAGTACGTAAATTCATAGAGTGCATGGATTAGTGTGCCTGTTACTTTACAAAGCACCACCGAAAAGGTATTACCAGGAATAATGAGTAGAAATAAGTTTTGCTGGTAGTATGCAACAGCAAAGTATTCTTAGTGAGAGGATTTGGTAGCCCAGCCAGTGAAGGGTGAAAGACTGGGGACAGTTGCACATATGCACAAGCTACATGCTCTGGCAAAGGAATCGGAATGGCTGCTGTAAGTCAAAGCTTTAGACATCTCCAGACAAGTATGAGCTAGTGTCTGTCCTGCAAGTAATGGAAGGGATATACTGTGTAAATCACATCGGTGATCCAAATTTAGAGTTCTGATCAGAGAAGAACAACAAATCTGTGTTACAAAGGTCCCTGTGTCATCTTTAAGTAATACCACTCAGCCCTCAACAATCCAATACTCTTCTGATAAAATTATTTTTGGATTCATGCTTCCTGAGAAACTTTCATATTTATCAAAAACTGGCAAAGACCTGTGCACATGCACAGGTGCCAGATGTAAAAGACTTTTATGTCAGGAATATGGGACAATATTTCAAAAATGGACCAATATACAAGTCAGATACAAGCATGCCAAACACAAGACTAAAAAAAAAAAAAAAAAAAAAAGAAGAAGAAGAAGAGTTGAAATGATGAAAGTAAATAGTGGAAGACTGAACCTATAGGAGGACTTAAAAAAAATTTTAAGTTTTCAGCATAGTACATGCCCAGCTAATGGGCCCAGGCCATATGTTACACACTCTGTATTGCTCTGTAATTTTAGTCCATCTACACTGGGAACAACTAGAACATTCAAAATCTTTGTACATGGTGTGTTTCCCTGTTTTCTAGGAGTTTTTATGATATTTAAATTTATGTTGCTGGTTAGAAATCTTGTAAAACTAAACAGATAAAAAGCTGTAATAGTGCAAGCAGTCATAGGGTTTTTTAAATATACCACACACACACACATTTATCTATACATATATATATATATGTATAAAATACAGAAAAATTAATTCCTGCCAGCATATGTAGAAGTTCTTGTTTGCAGTTTCTTAACATACTTCTCCCTGGCACTATTTCTTGTATTCAGCCTCTAGGGCAGATGTTCAGTCCTGCAATTACATGTGAAATGACATTCCTATAATCTAACTCCTAAGTAAATAGTATAGAGTACAGTGTGGAGGGGAAGCTTTAGGTGACTTAATCTAACACTTAGTTCTTATGGTCTTTTACAAGTTGATTGCTGAATGGATGCGCATATCGACCTACCTTCCCTGGGACCTTATGTGTCAGCAAAAAATATTACATGTAATAGGGAATCAAGAGTGGCAATTGAACCCACATTCTATTGTTCTTCAATGTATCCTTGGATATGCTGCAAGTGGGTAGCACTGGCTGAAGAAAAGATTGAGCAGGTGCTCTACTGGTAAAGATACTGTAGGTCCACTGCTGCTGTAAGTTACTGGTTCATCATAGGATCTGCTCCAGATTTGTAAGCAGTCCTGCAAACACTGTGGACTGATGGGCTGCCATTCATGGGCTGAAATATAAGATTCTGTCTCCTTCTGGAGAGGTATCTGAGGATTAGGAAAGATGCTCTAGAGCATCTCATAATGTCACAACACCTGCATCACAGCAGTGTCTCTAACATAGAATTAATTTTTACACCAAATATCTAGATGTATTCTGGCCTGTTTTTTCAGAGGGTCACATTGAATCTTAAGTATTTCATTCTCTTCTGCTTATTTGGAAATAATTATCTTCAAAACAATACAAATGAGTAAACAAACAAACAAGAATACCACTGGTGTGTCTGTAATTGAGACCTTAGGCATAATTGTTTATCTGTGGAGGATAACACACAGCTATTCATCTATGTTAACCTTTGACTACATTCTTAGTCACATGGAACAATTTATTAAAAAAGAGAGGGTGATGTATAGAGGTAACAGCTACTCTGAGGAGATTTGCAAAATCACGCTGTCACTGTTTCATTCAACACAATGAGGTCAGATCTTCTAATTAAATTCAGTGAGTTCAGCCTTCAGTCTGCATTCTCTGTTGTCATAAACACAGTTGATATTTGTTATTATTTATGCTGTAATACTTTTCTCAGTGTGTTTGGGTTTTGTGCAAATACAGGAAGAAACAGACATTGCTATGGGGATAATATGTGCCTTCCTAACTCAGGAAAATATCCCTCTGACCACTAGACTTGGAAAGCATTAATGAGTTTCATCCATTGCTCATATCTGACTTTAATTTTCTGTGGAGAATTCTGCTATAGCTATCTATAAGGACTAATATAAAAACTGCATTGAATCATATTCAGAAGAGAAAATAAAGGAGGAGGGAATGGGGACCACCACCTTCACAGCCTCAGCTGGAAAAGGCGCCCCATCTCTCCCGGCTGGCGGGGCCGGTGCAGTGAGAGCTCCCTCTTCCGTTGCAGACAACTTTCATCAGCGGGCATATTGCCGTCTTAACCCAAACACCTGGTTACCCGCTAGATTTTGTCATTGCTCTACTTAGCTCGCATTTCCATCTTAAACGACCATTATTCTGTTCTGTTCTTTTGCTGTCTGCTATTGTTTTGTACTGTGACATTGCTTGGGCTTTCCCTTGACTAATATAAAAATCAATATCTCTTCTACAGAAAAAATCTGAATAGGCTGAATGCAATAACACAATCTTCAAGGCACCATTTAAATTAAAGTGTGTGGGGGGGAAAGCCCAAAAAACCAAACCCAAACCAACCAACCAACTAACCAGAAACAAACAAACAAAAGGAAAGGAAAAATAATCAATGAGGAATGCACAACATATTATGAGCAGCCTTCTCTATGGCCAGTTGTACGGCATTTATGATCTATCTCAGTGAAGGTTAGTTTAAAATGTCATCAGTTTTTGTAAACATGGAAAATACTTCTTGGAATAATTAACAATACATACAAGACTGTTTTTTAGTTAAATAATTTATTTACTTCTTTCATTTCAATATACTCACCAGGTGAGTCTGAAACTTGTTTATTTAATAAGGTCCAAGCACAAACATGACTTTTTAACACTTGGCTCTCAAATATAAGAAAGAATAATTTCAGTAAGAACTATTTATGTTGGAAGTTGTGTTACTATCTCCCATTATTCTGCCTCCTTCTGTGGCTTTATGTCCTTCTCCTTTTCCCCCAACTGCCTGCTTCATCAACTTAAGTCTTTGGGGAAAGAAGAGTCACTTGTTAAATGCTTTTACAGCCCACAGCACTGAAGGGTCCTGACCTGACTGGTCTTTGGCCTTAGAATATTTTACAGAAATTTGTTATATATTATTGTTGTGTGTAATATGTCATGGAAAATTTCTGTTGTTCTCCTGTTTTATTGAATGTTATTTTTTTATTCCAGTTAAATATGTCTTGGTTGCCCTCAGAGTGTCAGATTTACAGTACGGCAGATTCTGCAGTACAGTCATGACAAAAATTGGCAGCACAAACAATACACTGTGATGACATTTCACTTTTTTGGGGACTCTGTTGGATAGCAAATGGCTGAAGAAAAATCCTGGTTTTGTCTACAGGCAGTTACAGTACTACTATCAGTATATGCTCCTCTGTGTTTGCCTTCTTTCAACTCTGACCAAGGATGAGTGAGCATCATTCTGAATACAAAGGCATTTCAATTTTCATGCTTATTCAATCCTGAGCCTCTGCTGAGACTACAGTAGTAAAAGTGCCCAATATAAAAATGGTTTTATGACACACATTTGTCCTCAAAAAGTCCAGTTGCAATAGGAACTGATGTGTCTGATGATAAAGCATATTTGTGTGTGAGAGTGAGACAGGGAGTATGTATTTTCAGAGAGATTCAAACAAAATAATGGGGACGGAAACGTTATTTGAATATTTGTCCCTTTATATTTGAAAATTCTGGACTGTGCAACCAGCAATTTCTCTGCCTTCCCACAGTGTGTTTTAAGACTAAACAGCCACAAAATTCTCTGAACATTCAGCTGACCAAATTCCTTCCCAAGTGTAGAAGTTCAAGGCAACCCCACTGTCTTGTATTTTTACATCCACAAATTAATGAAAAATGCTGTATTTTTCATTTTATCTTCTCTATTTGGTTTTATTTTACACCAGAAAAAATGTCTTTGAAATTTCTCAGCAGCAATGTGCTAAGAAAAGCAATGGTAAGACTTCAGAAGTTTATATCCTAAATTTCCAGGCAGAGAGGCAGGCAATAGAATAGTCAGGAGTCTTTCGGGAAACAGATCTTGACCACACTGGATATTTAAGGTTCCATTGCATCTAAAAAAAGATGTAAAGAACTAAAAAGAGCTACTCCTCCTTTTCAAGTTTCACATTTCAATTTACAAGTAGGAAAGTCACATTTAGTTCAGTTTTCTCCACATGTGAAGCTGGCATGGCGATGTTATTTGCTTTGCCAGTTCTCCTTTCACAGTAACTTTTTAATCCAGTGACCATCTTCTTCAAATAAATTTGTTAGAAGTCTCAAAGATGTAAATTGTTACAAATTTTATGAACTTCCTCCTAGATGGAGGACAGAGACTGTGCTGTTGTTGCTGCTGTGGGCAGGAAAGTCAGTTTATGTGGGATTTGATGTTTGGTAGCACACATGCCCACTACCTGGCTAACCACTTAGCAATTGCCAGTCAGTCCTTGCAGACTTTTCTTCACCTGGCAGCCTAAATAAAATTTAGAAGGGGAACATAGGAGGGAGCTGATTGTCTGGTGGATATATCAGGGAACTTCTGCAGTAGGTGAGCTAATGATCTGAAAAGAATAAGAGGATGCTATGGTGGAAGGCAGTAAGATAAGGGAGAGGCAACTATGGGTACAACAGCAGAGGGATTTATGTAGCAGGAAAACCAGGTAGCGGAGGTGATTTTGGAGAAGATGTAGGACACTAGTTTATAGGAATCAAGGCTGTCTTAGTACTGTTGTTACAACCTGTTTACTGTAAATGTAATTGCTTGTAGACAATAATTGTAAATTACTAAATGTAATGCATAAACTGTAATTTATATATAATATGAAACAATATCCTCCCTGTTAACAGGCTTGAAGTTTAATATCTTACTTGATTATCATGCCAATAATGAAGTTTCTTTATTTAAAAGAGATACATTATGGGAAAAACAATCATAGCAGCAGTATTCAAGTACTTATCCACTCTGCAGTTTTCCCATGTTTTCAAGCCGTTAGTTGTCTTAAGAGGAACTATAATTACATTAAATACTTTCCAGGGTTCAAAAACTGAAATTGCTTGGCTTTCCATGAGGTTATTAACCTGCAGTAAACATAGGTTAGGTGTTCAGTGTAATCACAAATAAAAACCAGCCTAGTCAACACTACCTTATTAAACTAATGACTGCACAGCACAAAACACTGAAAGACATTTAATATTAACTATTGGAGAATATTCATCTACCCACAGCTCTACAACCAATGGTATAAATTTGGTCAGAGCATCTAGATTTTCCTTTCTCTAGCTCAAGATAAATACTTTGTCTCATCAAAACTAACTAATTTTACCAGTGTGATTAGATCCTTTACAGTAACATACTGACAGCTCTAAGGAAGAATACACTGTATTCAGACCTAAGGGACCCTGTGTAGATACAATGTTGTCACAGAGGAATATCTGAGTTTCCACTCTCTCCATCTTGCTTGTTGGTTTGCTTCTCTAAGTAACGTCATATTTAGGTTGGATATTAGAAAAAGCTTCTTTACTCAAAGGGTGTTTGGGCACTGAAACGGTCTCCCTAGAGAAGTGGTAACAGCACCAAGCCTGAGAGAGTTCAAGAAGCATTTTGACAACCCTCTCAGGCACATGGGGCTGTTCCATCCAGGGCCAGGAGCTGGACTTAGGTGACCCCTGTGAGTCCTTCCAAATCAGAGTATTCTGTGACTCTGTGATATTTGCCAAAGGAACCCAAAAGAAGAAAGTAACCTCAAACATAGCAAAGCTATGATCAACAGCAACTAAATTTTACAACCACTGAAAATCCAAGATGCACAGGTTCAGAATAGAATTAAGTAATTTCCATGGGAATATGCTCCAGCCAATGCTGGCCATTTACCAGAATGTTAGGAAGAAAAGTTAAATGAGTGGGTGAGCACCTGACAAGGAGTCTAAATTTATGACAGTTTTCCCCATCAAGAGGGATCCAAAAAGTTACATCAAAGCAGTTTTTTTTCTTATTTAGAAGACAGTGGTGAATATTCAGGGATATTCTTGCTGGATGCTAGCCCACGGACTCCCTCTGGAAACCAGCGGCTGTAAGAAAATGAGAGTATTCATAAAAATAGCTGAGGAGAGAGCAGGAAGATCAGGGCAGTCAATCTCAACAACAGACAGAAACAGAAATAAATCATGGAGGAATGGAAAATACTTTCCCCCCCCCGTGCAATGGTGCTAGCAAGAGAAAAGTTATGTGAACAAGTAATATATGCAAGATAGTGGCAAAACCAAACATATTTGGGAGAAAGAAACACTTCCTTTAAACCTTGTGCTCATTTTTTTCTTATGTAGTTTTTATATGAGAACAACAAAAATTGCATTGCCCAGACAATGAAGGTAACATTTTCCTAGAATACATTAGTGTAGAATTTGTGTTCATAGCTGCATAACCAATTACAAACCTTTGTTTTCTCTGTCTAAAAAAAGGCTGTTTTAAGTTAGGGAACTTACTGTATCATAAAGAAACATACTTTATGGTTAGACAGAAAACACCATCCTGCACAGGGATATCTCATACTATACAAACCACTTTGGTTCTCAGAATAAAGCCTTGCACTGGACCTTGTGCAAAGGAATATATTCAAAACATTTTCTAGTCACCACGGTAAGGATGTATTTAAAGTGTAAGTACAAATACATGTATTTTGGGGTATGTATGTCTGTGGAGCCAAAGTGAGGTAGGCTTACAGTGATATTCAACGAAGCTCACTTAAAACGCTCCTTTTATCAGTGACCTTTCCTTTAGAATGTCTGTGATAACACTTGGGATAGCACATTAAGTTTCTTAGTATAAAATTGAGCACTGAACAGACTTTTAGAAAGATTATGGTGCTAGAGGGATATTTAATGGTGAAATCACTTACTGTAGTACTCATTTCTGAGAGCAAAGGTCTGAAGTGAAATGAATTTGGTGATCTTAGATTAGTCCTAGTTGGGCAGAGGTCCATGTCTGAAGCCAGCTACATGTATAATTAGGTATAATTTCTACATCTGTTCAATAGAGGTTAATTGAACTATCATAATAATTGAATTCCAGTACTTTTAATTTTTTCTACTCAAAGTGTTCCTGTGAGATCAGAGCCAAGTATTCATCATCCAACACTTTTGTAGGAAATTCCTGTTTCATTTGGTATTTGGTTTGTAGGTTAATGCGGGGCATTGGCATTTTTCAAATGTCTGAGGACAAATACACATCCAATCTTCCAAAATAAACAGGCAACAGAAAGAGCAAAATACATGTTACACATACATGGACTCTATACCGATAATTCCTCATAACTTAAAGAAACAGTCAAAAGCATGTAGGTTATCAGCTGACAAAGCAGCAAAGATCTAATTATCCTACCCACTTATTTTGCAAAAATTTCACTCTTCTTTTGGTGGTATTTTAAATTCAGGTTGTATTATACAAATTCAGTAAGTAAACACTGAGCATTAACACTGAACCTGGAATAATACGGCTTTATTTTCTTTCTGCAGTCACAGGTGTGCAAACACATGACAAAAGCATATGCATGAATGCTGTCTATATTTACTTTTCTGTGTATGCAAGCAGTTAGCACATTTTACAAGGTTACTGTTCACTTATTCAGAAAACTAACAGGGTTTTCTTTTACCACTTCCTTATAAGAAAAAAAAATAGACAGGCATCATGATGAACTGCATCCAATTATGCATTCACCTGGGATCCAACATTATTGGATTATTTTTGGCTCACTACACTTTTCAGACCCACTCTTTAGTTTTTTAAGAAAAAATGCTTTCTTTTCATTTACTGAGTTTAGCATTTATGAAGAATACAGACTTTCGACATTGAAGTTTTGATATTGTCCATTCAAATAGGTAAGGTACTGAATAAGTTTGTTTTCACAGAATATGTAGGGAAGGCATTCTCCATACCCATAGACTTCTCATCTAGGACTGCCCACAGAGTTGTCACAAATGAACGGGGAGTGCAATTTTCCCAGAACTACCCCAGAAATTCAGACAGCTTATGATAAATAATAAAAATTAAAAATACTCCATCTGAAAACAAAATTTTAAAATATTCAAAATACTGCCATATTGTCTCAAGGGCTTTATGAACATTAAGCTTGAGTGACCCTGTTCTGTCAGCTCAGTGGATTACTTTTCTCATGGTACACAGGTTTCATATTAGAAACATTTTGCTTTGACGTAGCATAGGAGTTATGGGAGTTACCGTCTCTCTAGGGAGTCCAGTTCATAGTGGAAAATAGAGACAAGGCACAAATATATCACAATTACCATTTCAATTTTTTATTTCATTAATCCCCTCCAACTCTTGACCTTTTTGCTTAGAAATTATTTCTTTTTTAACTAAAAGTATAAGTTTCTGGAGAAGGTTTCATTATCAATCCATTTTACTTTTAACTACAAAATAATTTTCTAAAGAAAGTTTCATTACTGATCTATTAAAAAAGGACTGGTGTTACTAACCAAATTAAACCAAGTCTGTAACTAGTCATCTCATACATTTTTAGACTCAGTCAGGCTGGTGGGACTGAATGCAGTGGTGTTTCTTTTTGAACAAGTGGAGTCAAAAAGCAGTGCAGTGTTTCAACAGTGAAGAGAATGCAAGACTGATCTCTTTGAACACACTTAACCTTTTTTGCAACTAAATCCCATAAACCAAGTTTAGTGGTGCAATGAAGTTCACTGTCTGCTAAGTCATTGTGAATCATAAAGTCCCCATTTGTGTGGTATAAATCAACATAACTATTCAACAATTAAATCTACAATGAATATATTTTTTAAATTACCAAGCATTATGTTTCATTTTACAAGCTTGCACATGCATTCTTTATAGCTTACTGTCGTGTAATGCTTTATAAATGATACTTGATAAACAACAGCTGTATAATCTTAGAAATATTCATCAAGAGGCACATGTATCCATGGTAAATCACTTTTGACTTGTACAATGCTGGTGGCTGGCATATAATCCTCTAACTGCTTGCATGTGGAACATAATAGGACATGGCACTATGATTTTGTGAGACCAAAATACATTCAGAAAACATTGCTTGGTATCAATTGCAAGCAAGAATGAAAAACGTTTGTCAAGTGCACAATTCCAAAGTGTAAATCTCACAGTAGATACTATGTTTATGTGACACCACTATGCATATTTTGCATATTTTTAAATTGGACTTTATTGCACTAATTTTTACAGTTTAGTGGCACAGCAAACCAAAGCTTAGGGAAGATGTGGTATCAGGGATTGGCTTTGCTCTTTTACACATTAAACCGAGCTGCAACTCCTGTACTTCTCTCAGCTGTTAGAGTTCTAGTAATTCCCTAGATTATGTCATAGTTTATTTCCTATCTGTTATACACATTTCAGCTTTCAGAAAAGTCCCTTTGAGGCAAAAAATGGAATAAGAGGGTTTGGGTATTCTTTCAGATGTTTCTTTACAACTTCTGTAGAGCCAGATGCCATAGTTCATATGTTACAGTGAGTTTTGGGGAGGAAGAGATAAGGAGAGAAGAACATCATTCACATGCTGATGGCAACCCTGTACTGTTGCTGTTACATACCGGTGGGACTAAAGAATTGAAATGAACTCTGATTGCTACCTTTGGGCTCTGTGCTGAATTGAATTGCTCGTTATAGCAGCCTCACCTCTGTTTTATTGAGACTATGCGGTTTATATTTAACATTTACACTACACAGTTACAAGTATTGTTCAAGAAGCACCGTTTATCTTTTATTTAGAATGTTCTGAGAAAGCCACATTCTGAGGTACAAACTGTATCTACTCCATTTACACAGTAATTTCCGTGACATAGGTTATGCTGGTTTTTTAAAAATTGTGGATAGGATTCCATTCACATAATCAAGCAAAACACACTCAATGTAAACCCCTCAGCTAGGCTTCCTCTAATACCCAATGGAGAAAAGCAGATCAATTAATCCCATCCTAGATAGTACCCAAGAAAAGGGGATGAAACTCCCTATGGAGGGTGTGTACACTCTAGAGGCAGCCTAAAAGGCTTCCTTAGAGAAGAAATATATTTTTTTTAATAGGGTAGTGTGAAGTGAAATGAGTGCAGCCAGCTGTGCCCCTTCTAGCCTCTGTGCAGTAGCCATGCCCCCCCCATAGCTGCCCTTCACTACGTGTTTGTGAGAACATCAGGTCTGTGAGCACGTGGCACAATTTAGTCCGGGTGTGCAAATGAGATGTCATTCAGGGAAGTAGCCTAGTTTACCTGGTCTGTTGTGTCCTAAAATTAAGAACTTGATCCATAAGTGTGGTAAATAGCTTTCATATGAGTTACATAAAGTGGTCGAAAACTTTTATTTCCAGGATAACCCTACACAATCTGGAGCTGTTTGAGGAAGATGTTGCTTGAGCAGGCTTTCTAATAGTTGTTTGTATCCACGATGTACACTTAGAGGAATTTGCTGTCTCTGCAGTTCTGCATTTGTGTCTGTGTTACACCAAAGCATCTCAGGTTTTTGACAGATGTTAAAGGATTCTCCTTATATCCTCTTATCTCCACTGTGAATAGAGAAAAAGCTGGAATGTAGCTTTTATTCTCTTATAGAGGCAGAACTTAAGCAGGAGCTCTCAAGAAAGGAGGTGCTGCAGATAAAGTCTCTTGGCAGTCAAATTAGGAGAGGAACTTTGGGCTGTGGGGATTGCATACTTCTGAGAAAAATAGTGGAAAATTAAAGAGTTTTTCTCATTTATGAAGTCTGAATTTGGGAATATGACTCACATAAGACAACAAATTTAACAGCTTTGTTTCTTGCTCATTAGAATATATTATTAGGAAGTGTATAAGATGCATGTTCTTAGCCCTTTTTTTCAGACTTGGGGAATTCCAATAAGCTAATTGGCACCCTATCTGTAGTGTTGGCATCTCTGGTTTTACCTGTGCATTCTGTCCACATATGTCTGTGAACAGATACAGCTCCTGCCATGTATTTAACCCTGTAACCTGTTTTAGGCCTTTTTAAACCTAGACAATGTGCTCTTCAGTATTTTCTCTTCCTTTAAACATTTCTTTAGACCAGATCTACTAAACCCAGTCTAATAGCAGAAGAGTTATCAGTCTACACTTTTGCAGAAATGAGAGTGAGAAGTAAAAGTAAAAAAGCAAAGTAAAATGTTCCTTCCGTTAGGCACACACTGAGTTTACATTTTGAAAGCAGCAGAGCAAGTATTCATGACTTAAAGTTGTATCTCAGCTCACTATTAATGTCACCCTGCTGAAAACACAGGACAAAAAACTTTACAGTGTATATTAATGCCAATTAATTCTTAATTATACAAGACCTTCCCTTCCTGATGACATGAAGGTTTCCAATAGAAGGTAATGACAGGTACTAAAAGAACAAAGCATGTAGAGGCATCTTTTTCTCTCCTAGACTACAGAGGCAGCATCTGTAGAATTGTGTTTAAAATTCATTAATGAACCTCTCCTCCAGGGACTCATCTAATCCTTTTCTTGATTCGTTCTAATTTTGGTCTCCACCCTGAAGCAAAGAGTTCCACAATTATATGGTGTATAAAAGCATTTTCTTTTGTTTGCTTTAAAACTGCTGTGATCTGAATGTGCTCCGTTTCTTAATATTGTGAAAAACAGTGAATAAATACTCACTACCTACACTCTTGAAATAATTTTTTGCTTTATAAATCTCTGTCGTGTTTTTAACCTAAGCTGCTCTGTAGCTATTTTTGTCAAGATTATTGCCATCTTTACCTCCGGTTAGTTCTGTTGAAAGGTCTGGAAACAGGGTAACTAGATTTGCATGCAGCATTAAATCTGTTACACATATGACTTTTATTAAGTTGTTTTCTGTTTCGTTCTTAGTTCCTTTCCTAAGAAATCCTAACACTCTATTGCCATTAGTGATGCCATCAACTTGCATATGATCTTGTAGAATGAACCTCAGTTCTCTGTCCAGGATGGAAACAGTTCATTCAGAGTCCATTCTTCTAGTAATCAGCACTGATTTACTCCGAGTGTATTACCCTGCACTTACTGATAGTGAACTTCATTTGCCTTTTATTCCACCATCCTTTCCAGTGAGCTCTGAAAGTCCCTTCTGTTTTACATCTCAGAAAATCCCTCTACCAGGTAGCACAGAAGAATGTTGAATTGTACAGATCCAACTACTGGTATTTAGGGAACTTTTTGGTTGAGAAAGTTGACCACTTACAGCAATTCCTTGACATGTGCCTTTAAGTCATTACTAATCTGTGGCAACAGCTTCCCGCTAGTCCAGTGGTAATTTATTTTGTAGAAACCTTTAATGAGGGAATATATCAAAAGCATTTTAAATATTCAAGTATTGTTATAACATTAGGATCACTGTAATCCACATGCTTGTTGGCAGTTTTTAAAAACTCAAATATATTTTTAAGGAATATCTTCCCTGTGTATTATGCAATATACTGTGTTTGTTCAGATGTCTATTAATCTCATCCTATATTACAGTTTTACCATTTTGCCTGTTCAGAAAGCAGACTTGCAGTCTATAGATTCAAGATCTCTCTGGAGTCCTTCATAAAGATTGGTGTCACATTTCCTACCTTCTGTTCCTCTGGCAATGGGTTAGACACCACTGTTAGTAGTTTAGCAATTTTATATTTGGGCTACGTTATAAATCTTCAGTGAATACCATCTGTTCCTGGAGATTTCTTACTGCTCAGTGTGTCAATTTGCTCTAAAGCCTTTTCTATTGACACTTGAATTTAAGCCAGTTCCTCAGCCTTATCTCCCATAAGGAATGACAGATATCAGGACCTCATTCTTTTATGTAATGAACACTGATGCAATAAATTAATATAGCTTTCCAGCAATAGCCTCATCTTCCTTGAACATTCCTTTCACACCTTGATTGCCTATTGGTCCCATCTGACTCTCTGTCAGGCTTTCTGGTAAAGGTATGTTTGAAAAAAGTTTTATTAATAGGTTACCTGTCCTTACTGTTACTCCTTCAAATCCCTCTGGCCTGTCATATGACAACTCTATATTTAGCTTTCTGCCATTTATACTCCTTTCTATTCTGTTTGTTTGGATGCAGCTCCCAGTCTTCACTTCCGATAGCTTTTTCTGATTTACTATTTAACATAGTCTAGGTGATTTTTTGTTTCCAATTTATATTTTTAATTATAGCATATATTTTCTTGGTATCTCTAATATGGAAACTCTCTAAATGGTCTTCCTGCTGATTGCTGCTTTTCATTTTTGTTTCACTATTTCACCATTTTATATTGTTTCTATTTTTAAAGATTTTGTTATTGTGACATTTCCCCTTCCTATAAGGATAATCAATGTGGTCAATATGAGGGTACTCTGTATGGATATATATCTGTTCCCTGGGTAGCTGCTCCATAAACTAGTCACTTCTGATACCTAAAAATGCTCTCACAGAAATGAACATGCACAGGAGTAACATTTTTTAGGTAAAATAATATATTTTCAACAAGTGTACTTACTTTCATTTGCAATAGAAAAACAGTTACTGGAAAAGAAAAAAGCAACTACCAAGATTTAGACCATTTCTACCTAAAATTGCAATAAATTTATATGATGTTTATTATACTATCTATTATATAAGTATTGACATTCCAATTCTTAGCTTGCTTTTACTCTGCAAATTTAATTTTTTTCTTAACCCAGTGTAACTTTGATAAGTTCAGTGGGTCTGCTTTTCTGATTTATGCTGAAGTAGAATTAAGACCAGAATTAGGTCCCAAATCTGTAGATATGCCTAAAAGAGATATACTATAATTTGCTATAGTTGCAGACATATGCCCTGTGTGGTCATTCTCAATCAGGCTTTTATTCCACCTGCTTTCCTTCTTCATAGTTGTTTTAAATTTATATCTTACATGATTTATTTTCCAATGAAATTACCACTGAGACTCAAGAACTCTGCAAATCTTCTGACTTGCTAAATTTCACTTCCCTACTAATCTGTGTACTTATGAAGGAATTTAGCCATAAAACTATCTTAGCAAAACCAAATGTCATCCATTCATTTGACTTCCGGTCTCAACACAGTCAAAATGCCACAGGGTGGGCAGGAGATGAGTGTAAGTGCTACACAGCAGAGCATTTAGTTTTTCCATTTGTCATATCATGTCAACTCATACACTTCAACTTCTTGACACTTAGGATGTAAGCAGGAATAGCTGTCAATATAATCTTCAGGACACCTACAAACAAGTTTAATCAGCTGAACACAAGGGTGACTAACAAATTCCAAAGAGAATCAAGAGTCTTCTCTGGAAGCAGAAAAGATCTCAGTGCTTTTCGTAGGCATGTCATTGCCCTGCAGCCTTGTACTAAGTGCTTTCTTCTGGTATCTTGCAGCAGTGGACATGAATCTCCACTTGCATCTTCTACCAGGAATCCCATTCAGTCATCACAGACATCACAGTTACCATGGATTTCTGCACAAGAAAAGTGTTGAACCTTGCAGAGTTGTCAGAGAAATTTCAAATGGAAACACTTTTAAGGACTGATTATAATAATAAAGAATTCTATGGAGTGGAAAGGTGATAATTGTAGTAACAGATCATGGAACTTTTCTCCAAATTAAATATATACTTAATTCTGGTGTAGTTCCTGTCATTTGGTTTCTTGTGCAACGTGAAAGTGATTTTCCTATACAGCTAAGAATGTTTAGTTAGCTGATATATAAAAACTTGAAAAGAGTTTCCTGTGGAACCTTCTTCTTGTATACCAGAATTGGTATTGTTTGGAGTTGGGGGGATAACTCTTATGTTTCTCTGGGAAGTCAGCTTCTCTCTTTACATCAGTCTTAAGTGTTTGGGAGTTGAAAGGTAAGAAGGTGCTTTTCTTACTGAATATTTTGTTGCAATAAAGGGAAATCTAAATTCTTCTTTCTGATCTGTGACGGCTACTGGCACGAAGTTCTGGCAATCCAAAGCTGATAAAAGCCAGCTCTGATTATGCCTGTTTCTTGCCATCAAATGTTGTGTGCTTCTGTCATTCTAAGTAAATCCATCCAACTCATGAATCATAATCTATCAGAAGCTGCTTTTATCTTTCAGATTCCAGTGATATCTATTCTGTACCTCTGGTTCCTGCTTTTATACCCAGTATAAATCCTATGTGCAGTTATTACTTAACTATTCCACTGCTCACTTTTTTTTCACAGGTGTAATTCAATTTAAATGGCTAACAGAAATGTTCCTGAAATTTCATTTTATATCTGTGAAAAAGAGTTAATTACTGTGTTGCCTCTAACAAAAGTTTCGTCCACTATCAGGAAAAGCTATAACTATTTTTACTTCTTTGTTTAATGAGGGTGCATTTCTTGGACTGTATTGTGTCCCATTTATTTTTTTTTCCTTCCTTTTTTTAATGAAGAAGGGGTTTGTGTACAATTTAGATCATTACGTTAGTGTAATCTAGCAATGGCGGCTAGTAAAACCAGACAAAAGAAAGATAAAAATATCACGTTGGCTCTTTTTAATCTTACATACCCCCTATTATTGCTGTTTCTCTCTGCAAGAGAGGGGACTTCAAGACTTTGGCTCCATTTAGTCCTTATTCCTTTGTTTATGCTCCTTATTGAGAAGACCTGTTTCGTTAAGTGCAACATTCTTGCTTTATGGATGCTATGGAGAAGAAATTCTTGAATTTCGTACCTTCATTACAGTCCTCATTTTCTTGACCCACTCTGAGTAACACAGTTTCTCTCCAGTGATGCATTCTCTTCTAGTTCTAAAATCTTAGGTTTGTGCACAGTAGTTTTAAAAATATATACAAGTATTATGACTACTGTATTTTATCAGAGGTAGGATATTGTGTGAGGAAGGGGCTGCTTATAAAAGAAATTATAGTGCATAGTACTTTGGTTCTATATCCTGCAGGTAAACTGACTGATATTTTAATTTCCTTGGACTCTTTTGAAAGATCTCTAAATGAAGGTTCTGAAGAAAATACATAACTTTGGTTATTGTACTTTATGGTTATTACTGTATAGACATTAAATGTGAATTAATGCAATAAAACAGTACATTTCACATAAAAAATACTATGAATTTCACTGCTGTTGCTGACATGGCACATGTATCAATGTAATTATGAGTTACAAATCCTTGGTAAGAGAGGCAGTGTTACAGTTTTTGAAATTCCCCCATTATGTGAACTCAGAAAGAACGCTGTAGCTTGTATTTAATTCATCTTGTCTGGTAGGACTTTCAAAAAAGCAATATTGATGCTGGATTTATCTTTAGTTTGATGACAGTGAGAGTAAATAAGCATGTGGAATGTACTGGTGCCAATGAAAATGTTGGGGCTTGCTCCTCCCTGGATTAGCCTGATGGTGTTAAACCTTCACAGACAACTGAACAGAAGAGCTCTGGGGCATTTTGCCTCTCCAGGGCAGCTACAGGCCTGACACATGAGGGAGCTCTCTGTTCAGTACTCGCTACATTTGCTTCTGCCCCACATATTTGTCTCAGGATGCCTGAATTATGGTGGTTTTTTAAGAAATCATTGATCAAAATGTTTCTTTTTAAGCATTTATGCAGAAGAATGGTGAATCTGCAAACTCCCATATTCTGAAGATAGCAAATAGCAGAATTAGGTGTGCCCATACCTGTGTATCTAAGGACTTGGACAAACAACTGTGTTGTTATGACTTAAATGACTGCTGAATACGTGACCATACTCATCTCCTGAACCTGCTGAAAATCCCTAGCAGGGGTTGAAGCTAGCACATTTTACTTCATGCTTCCCGTGAGTGAAAAGTTTGTAGATAGTCAGTTACCATGGCTCAACTGAGATATAATATCTCAAACAGCTGGGATAATTCAACTGTGCATCTGAGGTTGTGAACAAGGTATTTATTTTATTACCATATTATTGTCCTACTCTGTCATTCATTCATAGCCAGTAGAGAATCAATACAGTCTTCCTACCTTTGTGCTTCACAAATATCCTGTCTAAATACTACTTTTACACTGTTTTACATCATCCATAATCGTACTATATTTCTCTTGCTGATACGTTTAAGTGTGAAATTTCCTTCCAGTTCTGATCCTCTGGTCATTCAAATACCTCCTTCAGTATCAAGTCTTCCAAAAAGCTTACCTATGTTAATCCATTAAGATAAGAAATGTTGTCATGACTCTAGTGTTTAGAAAAATACATGTACCCTAGTACCTGAGAAGTATCCTAAATGGAGGAAGTCAGTAAATGTATTAGGTGTACCACTAGTTTCCAGTAAATCCAGAGCAGTTCCTTACACATCAGCGCTAGAGGTAAGTTACAGCACAGCAACAACAAAAATCCTGGCCAAACAGATGGGTCATTGAAAGGGACTGCAGAAAAGGGGCAAGATTGGAAGGGGAGGGAACAAGAATGAGTAGGTGTCAACTAAAAGGAACAAACTGAACTGGTGTGGGGAGCTGGGTTTAAACCTTAGAGATCTCATTCCTTTGAATCATAGAATCATTTAGGTTGAAAAATACCTTTAAAACTGTCAACTCCAACCATTAACCTGACACTGCAAAGTCCACCACTACACCATGTCCCTAAGTGCCATGTCTACATATCTTTTAAATATCTCCAGGCAGGCATGGAGACTCAACCACTTCTGTGGGCAGCCTGTTCCAATGCTTAATAACTCAGTCAAGAAATTTTTCCTAATATCCAAACTAAATTTCACCTGGTGCAACTTGAGGCCATTCTCTCTTGTCCTATTGATTGTTACTTGGAAGAAGAGGCTGATCCTCACCTTGCTACAACCTCCTTTCGGGTAGTTCTAGAGAGCGATGAACACCAGCTCCCTCAGCTGCTTCTCATTAGACTTGTGCTTCAGAGCCTTCAGCAGCTTTGTTGCCATCCTCTGGACACATTCCAGTACCTCAATGTCTTTCCTGAAGTGAAGGGCCCAGAACTGAATAGAATTAGAGGTGTAGCCTCACCAGTGCTGAGTACAGGGGAAGGATCACTGCCCTAGTCCTGCAAATCTCAGTGTTCCATTTATTAATACAGTTATTATTTGCTGTTTCTTTGTAAGATTAAATGATTGGAAAGCATTCAAACTTTGTAACAATTAGGTATTATTACGACAGAAGTATTTCAAGAGATTAAACATCTTCTATGAGTATATGAATAGTTTCCTTTTCAGCTAAGAGTCCCTTGTCAACACTTTCAATATCCACCAAAGACACAAGATACAGATGGCCAGCACCTGCTTGCTTCGGGCATTGGTTCAGCTGTATACAGTCCTAAGTGCACTGTCACTGCTTAACAAATACATCATAAATAATTACTGTAATTAATCATAAAGCTACTTCCTTTGGCTACTGTGCTCTCTCTGTCAGCTCTGTTGCATGTAACAGTGCTAATCTTTTAGACTAAGCAGCTATTAAAGTCTTTGAGTTTGGTGAGTTGTTTTCAGCAGCATAAGAAATGAAATATAATTAGAAATTTGCCTCATATTTCTATTTATCCTCAGGAAATAGGCATAAATTCTTGCTTGCCTGAACGCATTAGGAATCAGTCAACAGGAGACTACTCATAATCCCTAATCACAATTCCAAATTTTTCTGCCTGCTACCTAGTCCTGAAACACTGTCTCTTAGCCATACTACCATGACTCCTTTGCTATCTTCTGAGCTTTCCTGCTGCCTTCATGGTGGCATCTGTCATATTTGCAAACAACACTCAGTCTCTGTATTTCCATTCAGACTCCAGGGAAAAACTCATAAGTATGTAGTTCTATGGACATTTTCTCCAGCAACAAAGACAGTTTAAAAGGATCCTTCCACTGTCTGTACCTTTTTATTTGTTTACATCCCCTTTGGGGGGGGCTTTAGGCCCTCTACACTGCATTTAGTACCAATGCAAATGTTTATGGGATCACAGTGTATCGTTGATCACTGAAATGCTCAGAGGTAATCATTCCTTATCCTATTTTTGAAAGCCTTTAAAAAAAATTTGAAAACACCACAAGTGAATTGTTTCATAGATTTACCTTACTGCCTAGCTTGGGGTGGTAAAACATCAGGAAGAACAGAAACAAACAGGAGCAAAGAGGAGTGGGATTATTTTGTCTGCTGAATAAAAAAAAAAGCAATGCCAAAACACACCCTCAGCACTCATAACTCAGTGCTTGTCCTAGCCTTGTGTACTGGTTTGTGATTGGAACACAGTCTGATATTGTTCCAAAATAAAGATGAATGTGATTTACCTGATTTAACCTGACTTGAAAGTAGCAATTATACTTGTAGGTTACATAAGGTTTGTGATGGTCAAAAGATCAAAAACATTCTCTAGGAACCAGCCAACCTCCAACAGAGCTGTATCTTGCAGCATTGGACTATGTCTAAGTTTTTGCTTGTACCTAAAACTAGCTGCTATCAATTAGCTATCCTGTCTTTCCTCTGGTTTCTATGAGCAATCTGAAAATATGATGACAGAGGCTCAAGAAATGGAAGGGGACAATTGTCTTTGATGATATTCTACATATTTTGTTACTTTAAAAACTATTCTTTGCTGCCACACAGCCTTAGGGATGTTTTGTTATTATTACTGTTTTCAGTTTTGAACACTCAAATTTACTGTATTTGATGTTAAAATCTCAACTCAAGGTTGTAATATCTATAAAGAAAATATTGCTACAAAGATTAAACTCTGAAGGGGTTGTTCAAATCCATGAACAGACAGTAGAATAAATACTGAAAATCTTATCTTTTTCTCTTTATCCGAGAAGCAGGAAACAATATGAAAAACATTCATTTCTATTTGACAGAAAATATTTTTAACAATACATAATCATTATCAGTCAATACTCAAAGGGGTTGCTGTTGGTAGTAGTTGTTCAGAAGATGCTTTTCATGATGACCTTTAAATGCCACAGTCCTAAGTGATGATGTAGAAAAAATATTCCTTCATTTCAATATCTACTAGGAAAAAAATCAAATTGCTTTTGGGTATAAACAGTATGTATGACAGTGGGACATATCTTATACATTGGCTCGCTCTGAGAAATGAACAGGATAACATTCAGAATTTGAAATCACTACCTTTGGGCATGACATTTCCTACTGGAAACAACCCTCAATTTATTACTCTTTAAAGACTATGTCAATGCTTTTTCTTTATCATCCATCTCATTTTTCTCTCACTAGTACATCAAACATACTATACAAAAATATGCTCCCAAATGCAGTCCTAGCATATTAGTGTTTGCCTAATTGTCAGCAAGATTTTGCATGCATATTACTCTTCCAACTATGCAACTAATAGGATTATTCAGAATCACATTAATAATATATTTTCTTAAATTTGGAGCTGCAAAACTCTAATGTTGTGTCAGATTATTCAGCAGAAGGAACTGAGATGAAACTCTTCATATGGGGAAGATACTCAGTAATTGCCTTTTTAGAGGTTTTGGTGTCTTCTTTTGAATTATTTCAAATTACGTGGCCAATAATTGATACTGATTCAAGATATTAACTGAAGAGATCAATGTGGGGTCAATAAGTCTTACTACTGTTGAGACTATTGTGTATTTATTGGCCAAATCTTGCATGAAATGTTGATTTTTTTCCTTCAAAAATTTAGCGAGTAATTATAGTGACAGATTAATTTTGAAATAAAGAGCAAATGTGAACCTAGACGAATACAAGGTGCATATTTAGTCTTGTTGAGATATTTATATTTGTTGAAATATAATATTTAAGCAGCAGAAAAAATGCTTAGGAAGCAGATAATTACTCTTATAAATCAGACTATCTTCAGGATACAGTGACATATTCACAAACAGGGAAGAGTTTCCCCAAACTCTGGCTGCTTGCCAAAAGAAAAAGAAAATATCTATAATATTTTGTATTGAAGAATGTAGCACATAAGGAGTGGGAAAAATTAATTTGTGAAAGTGTGTGGAGCTGACACAGTTTTATTTTCTTTTTTCTTCTCCTTTTTAAAATCTCGCTTTTGAATTTAACTCCCCTTCTATGCCCCTTTACACACAGTAATCTCCAAGCTCTTTAAATCATTAATGAATGAACCAGGCTGAATCAGGCTGAATCAGGCCTCCCACTGATTTTATAAAGCAGGAACATATAATTAGGCTAATTTACAGAAGAAAGAGCTGATATAAGGGGTGAGTGACAAATTCAAGATCCCAAAGGACACCCAAATCAGAACCAGTAAAAAACCTGCACCTTTTAACAGCAAATCTATTTTTTTTACCCAATTCACTTTTGCAGTAGTTGTACAGGAACAGGTGCTACTGCAAAATAGTATAAGACAGTTGTGCTAAAGCATTAGTCAACTAAATACAGATCAAATTAATAGGCTGATCAAGTTTATGCCTTCATCCATTGCTGCAATTTCAGATCTGCAGAATCCAGGCCTCGGGTCCGGATCCACAGTCAGCAGAGGGAGATGCCCTAGTACCTCTGCAAATCTAGGCCTGTTTAATAAGAAGACCAAAAAACATCTGCTGCTATAATATCCATAATGAGGAGCCATGACTTCTAAAAGAAATTTTACTTGATGGACACAGAGAAAAATGAAACAAACTAAACAAAGTAAAACTTTACATTTTTCTTTAAGTTCACTCTGAAATCTGCATTGAAGTGATAAAGTGATCTCTGTGGCTCAGTAAAGGCCTCAGTTTTTGTCAGTCCTTCATTTAAAGCTTCGCTGACCTAACCACATAAAGGAAAATAATCTTCAACCTATTTTTGTGCGATGATTAAGTCTGCATGTGCTCCAAAAGCAGCCGCGACTGACAGTACAGAAGAGGGTCCTGGGATATTCAGCTGTGAATGCTGCTTCCGTGAAGGTCATCACTTCTTTCAATCACAGTGAATGACTGACTCAACACAAAGTTCATATTGCACGACATACTTTCAGAAATGATTCATGTTAATGGTGTGTCTTAAGGGATTGATGTTGAACAGAAGCTACATCTCAAGCTTAAAAAATGATTTAGCAATATGAAAGCCTACAAACCGAAGCTCACGTAGAGACATTTGATAGTAAACATCAGAGAATAAATACAACTAAGGGTCATAAAATTGGATAGACAATAAATATGACAGTTTAAGACCTTTTGGGGCTCAGATCATAGAAACCAACATCACTTATGCAGCCATTCCTTGATTCAGCTCTGCATCTCTTCCTGAGATGCAAACAGAAGGCATTTTCATGATTCTGACAGGTTGGAGCAGCTCAGGGAAGTAGTTATGTCAAAAAACACAACAAGTACAATTCTGAGGAAATACTGCTCCCCTCAACACTACCATCTCTCCCCACCTCAGCATTCGTGAAATGTACCTTCAGCAGAGTGGTACTGGAAACCTTTATCTGGATTTGGAACTGTGGCAATGCAGGCTGTGGCTGGGAGGAGAGGTGACACATCTTGCCTTTCTCTCTAAGAGCCAACAATCTTCTATTTCCCCCAGGCCAACCCTCCCCGGCTTTCACACACATGAAAGTGTTTACTGGTTAATGCTGAGAACCACACTATAGGAGAGATCATGCTATGCCAGGGAATTAAGTTTCTGCATTAACGTTTCTCTGCAACCCAGCTGTGAGCTTTGTGTGGAGACCTGGTGGCTGGCAGCCTGCTGGAAGTATTGCTGAGTGCTTAAGGAGAAAGTTATGAGGCTGTGAGGAAGTCATGTAAAGGTCTACTCAAATCAGTAAAAGCATTTCTTTTTTTTCAAATGTTGGCGTTGATATGGAAAAAGGGATTGTCCTTGGCCAAAGAGATACATTTAGAAATTATGAAGTCAGAAAAGAAAACATTAGGTGTCTTGGCTTCCAACTGAGCTGACAGTTGAGGGGGATTTCTGCTGAGAAGCAGTGAAGAGGTGGTGTTCTTATGATTGTCTGCGTTTAGATAGGCATAAGCAAATAACTGGATTTTGAAAGATCAGGTCAGTAATTTTAAAAATTATCTTGGTATTTACTTGTTGTCTTTATTAATATGGTATAGTAGGACTAAAATATTTTTTTCTGTATTGGGCTCAGAAATGTAAGTTATCCCCAGCTTCTGCTGTCCAAATAGTATGTCTACCACTCTAAGCTTTAGAGGAAGTTGAAAGCCCTCACAGCCAGTGAGTGTTGCATGATAGCTCTTTATTGTTTCTTAAAATCATTAATTATGATAGGTCTATATAGCCTTGATATCTACATGATTATTCAGTCCTTTCTTATCTTATTCAACTCTTAGTCTCAATGATTTCTAATGGCAGTGAATTTCACACCTGAAATGGATTTCTGAGCTTTCTGCTGCTAAGTTGCGCTGAACGGCTCGTTTATTTTACAAACAAGGTCAAGCTGTGGGTCCCTGACTGCCTGCTCTAGAACATGCATTATCATACAGATTCATATGTGAAGAACAAGTGATTTCTATCGTCTCTGGGAAAATTCTTTTCTTTCCCACTCAACATGCATTTGGAGAGTGGGTGACACATAGCCCAACATGCTATGTCTTTGTTTCTGTAGTACCATTCCACTGGTCTCCATATTCATGATTACTACATTGCATAGTCCTGTAGCTGATTTTCTTTTTCAACTCCAGTTGCACATTGATCTGTGTACAGTGAAGTCCCAGGTCTCCTTTAGATGATATAGCCAGCTTAGAGCTTTCCAGGTTGAACAGATTATTTTTCTTTGCAGTCTGATTTTGAAAGTCTTTGTTATCAAGCTGACTTTTCACTTTAAGTTTCTTTAATATTCTCTACAGTCATCTTAGTACATGTATACAACTTGGTCTCCTCAACAGACTTTGTTGCAGTGCTATCCTTTCATCTTTCCAAGTCATTAATGAACTCATTAAGCATCATGGCACAGCATAAGGAGCACCTGGGGCAGTTAATCTACCACCATGAAGGGATTTTGTCATTTAATCTTACTTGTTTTTCATCCCTAATCAGGTCTAGACTGCAGCAATCTTAATCTTGTAGTTAAAAGGTTCAAACTGTGTCCTGACCTATCTGTTAATGTACATTTATCTCATATTTATAATTACTTCCCCTAGGACTAAGTATAATTGAGTATAATTGAAAAGTATAATTTAAAGTATAATTGAAAGCCAAAATTCAAAAATCTTTCTAAAATTTGAAAGCCCCCTTAAAAAGAAACAATTCCGAACTGCTAACCTGCTGTGTTATTACCTGGTTAAGCCTTTTACACTGGTGTGGTAGGAATCTTGCAAAAAATACATTCTGATGCTTAACATATTCTCTTACCAGATGCATGGTCTTGCATTGCCTTGTCCATTTGCTGTTCTAATATCTGTATATGTTTTAATCTCTTAGCATTTCATTTTTTCTAACTAATTGTATGGAATTCGTCAGATCTACAGTAGAACAGAAAGGCAGATAACATGAGAACATGAATAATTAATGGAACAGAGAAAGAAACCCAGGATTCCCCTATCTCAGGAGATCAACAATATCTATATCTCTTGATTAATGATCAGAGGAACAAGAAATTTATCATAATTCCCCAGTGATCTCTGCCCTGATGTTTATCTGTCATTTTCTAATGACTTTCTCCATGTGAATATACCCAGTTCTATGAGGGCAATCTCATATTTCTAAAACCCTTATCTATAGTCAGACTGTCATGTACTGTAATTTTTCATACAATATTCCCATCTAATTTTTTTTGGTACATTATAGGATACAAATGAAACTGAAGGCTTTGTCCACTTTGTGGACAATGACATTTCCGATTTTCTAATTTTTTTAAGTGTAGACTAATACAAATTTTTCAAATACGGGTGGACAAAAGGCAAAACAGCACAATAGCATGGATGGATATTCTAGTTATTCTACTTCATGCGCTGGTGTAGTTTGCAGTCCTGAGGGACATCAGGACACTAAATTTCAGGAAAGCAAACTTCCATCTCTTCAAGGAGTCAGTCAATAAGATCCCTTGGGGACCCTCTGAGGTTCCCCTGAGGAACTGCCCTCAGGGACAAGGGAACACCAGGCTGAGAGAGTTGGGTTTGTTCAGCCTGGAGAAGAGAAGACTCCAGGGACACCTTCGAGCAGCCTTCCAGTACTTAAAGGGGGCCTACTAGAAAGATGGGGACAAACTCTTTATCTGGGCCTGTTGCAATAGGACAAAGGGTAATGGTTTTAAACTAAAAGAGGATATACTCACATCGGATATAAGGAGGACTTTTATTACAATTAGGTAGATAAAATACTGTTGCCCACACAGGTGGTGGATGTCCCATCCCTGGAAATCCTCAAGGACAGGTTGGATGGGGCTCTGAGCAGCCCCATCTTTAGTTAAAGATGTCCCTGCTCATTGCAAGAGTGTAGGGTTAGATGACCTTTAAAAGATACCTTACAACCCAAACTATTCTATGATACTATGAATATCATATTCTATGATATGAATCAATACAAAAGGAAAGAAAAAGGGAAGAAAAATAATCTTCATAGAAATCTTGAAATAACCTTCTTTTAATCAGTTCTTCATCAGATTTCTTTCAGTTTTCCAATTCATTGCTAACATGAAGATTCAGTTTTTTCTTAGTTTGACGACAAAACACCCAGCTTTGCCTCTCTGAAATCAGAAACTTTACTTCATCTAATAGAACCTGCTTTTTAGCAATGAATAATATGATTTTAGTTGTATTAATCACCTCTTCTGAGCTTCAGTAGCTCTAGCAAGGTTAGCAAATGTGTAGATGTAACGGGTCTGTAAAAGCATTCCCTGTTTCTTTGAGATTTGGTGATTATTTTTCTTTGTCTGTTGAATTAACCAAGTAATGATTAAGGTTGGCCTGATAAGTCTTACATAAAAGTGAGGCATTAATTTTATCTTTATCGTCATAAGGCTGTCTAATGCCATGAATGGCTGCAAGATGTCTGAAAAGATTAAATAATTTTTGGAGAAGGGTAACCTTTCTGATCTGAAAAAAAATCAGGACTATTTTAATTATTTCTTCTTCTTCTAGCAGATACATGAACTGCAGCTGAGATTTATTTAGTTTATATTTTTTTCTGAGTTACAATGGCCTAAAGGGGGCTGCTTTGCTTCTTGAGTAGTTAAAGCATAGCTTGCATCAATCTCCTTCCGCCATTCCGGGGCACCTCTGCATACTGTCCAATTTACATATTTCAAGGTGGAGCAGGGCAAATATGTACCAAGAAACCCCTTGCTTTGAGAATACTCCTGAAATATTATCTGTGTTCCACTGTTTACCTGGGCAGCCTAAGAACACCCCGTGATCATAGCCTTTCTTAGGTAAAGTCACCTTTCTTCGGGGGCACAGTAATACCATATCCTGCTACTGCTAATGGCAGGATGGATGATCCAGTAGGAGAGTGGCCCCATATTTCAAAACTTATTCACAGGCAACCTTTCAAACACACAGTGCAAATCTTCAAAAGCACAAATGGAGGGTAAGTCTCAAATTCTCTTTGACTTCCAGCAGGACTTGAAAAACCTTCCTACTCCTTGTGCCTCAGAACATCTCCTATAACCAATAAAATGCCAAGCTAGAAACATTACACTGCAGTGAGGCTGACTTATGCTGAAGATAAGACAATGTCTCTGAGTTTATTGAAGCTATTGTTTTGGGTAGTTTTATAGTTTAACCTTCAGTAAGTGTTATGAACACCATATCCTTTAAGATTGCAGGGAGAAGAAATTTATCTAAAATATAAAATGCCTGATAAGTAATGGAAAAAAATGCTGGGTTTGTATTGAGTTCAAGATTTAATGCATACAAATGTGAACTGCCTTGACTGCCTTGATATGCTTGTTGTATTGTCTACATTAGGAGATTTCTACAGAGGAGAGGGTAAAAAGACAGAGGAAGTTTCCCCATGAGCATTGCCCTGTGAAGTACCTAACCCAGGCACATGGTGAGGGACCAGCTGTGCAGTTCACCCTGCTTCTAAGTACACCGAAGCTGCATCCAGTCCTAGTATCCCTTCATACATCCTTAATTGAGGCATTTCAGTTTATTGTACACTAATTAGATAGACCTGTTGGTTGAAGGAGAAGAATCAACACCCTGTAATTACTTCATTGTAAAATGTAATGAGCTTTGGAACCTGACTTACTGTAAAAATTGCAGCATAATAAATAGAACACAGTTTTCCAACTATAAACTAGCAGCAAATTCTGTTACTGTATTTCTTCATGAAGCATGTTTATGTGATAGTCTTCCACTTTTATGGCTGAAGTTTATCACCATAAGGTGCATTTCATGACAGCCAAATAACTACATTCAGTTAGACTTGTCACCATGTGCCTTCAGTATCAAGACACATGCTGATTGTATCAAATAGTGTTGACTGTCTTTGGCTGCAAATAGAAAAGATGATTACACTGTTCTCTTTAGATGTGATGTAATATTATTCACCTCACTAAAAACTGAAGGTCAAGGTTGTCTAAGAATATGAGAAAGATCATCTATTGAAAGCTTCATAATGCAATGATAATGCACTAAGAGAGACAGCAGTAGTTTTACATTAATATCTCTGTGCTTTTTTTATGCAAGAAGCAGTGTACAGTTTAGAAACCAAGCAAGTGACCAGTGGTATATTTATATAGAAAACAGAACAATTCCAAGAATTCCAATGCTACCATGTTTTGCAGCCATTTATTTGTCTTACAAAGGTCAAGAAAAACAGTTTACACTCTCAAGAGAAATTAAAGCAAAGGATTAGTACATTATTAATGTATTTATGCCAGAATGCCACTGTCATCTCCCTGAACCTGTGAGAAAGCTTGAGTAAAATAAAAGATAGTCATGGAATCTAGTGGAGTAGTTTTTAAGTAAGAGAGTTTGCTTAGGACCGTAGTCAAGCCTCGTAAAGCCACTGGCAACAAAATTTGTATCAAAAGGGGGTAATAGAAATGCTTGAACCTTGTACCAGATGCAAATTCCGAATATATTGCATATCATGGTGCACCACTTGTGTAATTTGAATGGAAATATAAGACTCATAGCAGCTTTAAGGGGAGATTGATTTCTGGCAGTTGAACCTTAAGCAAGCAGTGGATCGCTGGATGAGGGGCAAGTGGAAGGCAGCGAGTGTGGGAAGTGCTGCCAGTTAATGGAGCCTGGTGTAGGGATGGCTCTGGCTGCCTGATTGTCATGGCAACCACCAGAGGAGCTCCCCCTCTTTGCCCTCAGCTGGAGACACTTGGTCCCCTGCTGTCTTGTCGCCTGTGGCCCTGTGACAGCCAGACCCTCACCCCACCTATCTGAAAAGGACAGAGATCTAGAAGAGGGAAACTGATCAGTGATGGGTTTTTCAGCTCCCCCCACTAGCATGTGAGAACAGGAAAAATCAGGAGATAAACCCAGCATTTAATATTGACCTAATAATCATAAAGAATTAGAGTGTAATCTGCTTGGAAAAGGCAGTTTAGTCTAATTTAGGACCACATAAAGAAATATTTTGGTAGCAGACATTGAATAACTTCATGCCAGCAAAGGAGGACAGAAACAAGGTTGTTTAAATGTCCTGTTCAAGCATTTTCGTCCTTTAAAATGTGTCGTTGTAATCCTTAACCTTAATTTCTCTCATTTAGAATACTCAATACAAGGATAATATGTAATCTACCTTAATCATCTTAATCTAAAATACTGATATAAATTCTTAATATCAACCACATCTTAGTTTATTTTAGTTTGTGAAAACACACAGAGCCTAGAATAATGGCAAATGTTGAAATGTTCTTATATTGAAAATATTGTATTCAGGGATTAACTTTAATGATGTTTTAATATTTATTTTATTGCTTTAATTTTAATTTTTGCATTTTGGTTAATGAGAGTTGTCCCCTTAAGAACACATTTACAAATAGAAACAGATTAGTTTACTAAATAATTTTGATAAAATGTCACCCACAACACTGCTGAAATTTTGGTGGATGTTTTAAAAGATCAAATACTATTCCAGCATGATTATCCAAGGTTTTCCTTTCAATAAGCAAAGAGATGTATAAGGAGACATTATAGAAGTTTTAAAAGAAAGAGAAGGGGAGAGAGAAAGAAAGCAAATGATACAGAAAGAAAATGAAATTGAAGTAATTGACAAAAGGGAAGTAAGAAGGAGAGGGGCTACCAAGTGAGTAATGAGCTAGAGGCAAAAAGGCAGGGGTGGATAGCTCTCAGCTAGCATTTACTGATGCTTCTTGGAGCACCTCTTGCCCCATCCCCATGCCAGGGGATCTCTGCTGGGTGCCTGTTGTTTCTCCCCCGTAAATTCTTAACAAGGTAATATTCAGACAGAGATCCCTTCTTCAGATCAGCCGACACTGAGATCTGCACCATGGCATCAGTTTTCCTGGCACAGTGGTTTTAGAAATTTGAGCTCATACAACTGCAGCTGAAGTCAGTGACTGCTGCAGGTGCTCAGCTGTCTCATCCCCTATCCCTTTCCTTTTCCATGCACCTGTCTCTATGAGGTGCTCTCAGAATTCAGTCAGAGGGAAAGGAAAGAGAACTGGAAAGCTCCAAACATATTGTGGCTTCCATATCTCCTATCTGCATTCCTGCACCTGGAATGGGGTTTGTCCTGTGTGTGATGAGGGGCTTGTGCTGTACTTGTCTCTGTCTGGGCACTGGGACATTGTCAGGGACTTACTCTGTCCTTGGCATCCCTTCAGAGAGATGTGAGCTGGATTAGTCATGTGGATAGAGTGACAATACCAGTCCTTTAAATAGCTACTTGGGGAGTTTTATTTTCTCATATATGTAAACCATTATATTTAGTCATAAAACACCTCTTTTTCTAATAGCAAAAGTGTGCTGTGCAGGCTTTGTTTGTTCCCACAAAATGTGCCGGAGTTCAGTTTTGTGTAAAAATATCTGGTGATCCCAGTGGGCTTGTTTTGTCTTTTTTAACTGAAAATAAAAGAAGACTGCAAGGAAATAAAAAAACCCACTACTATTAAACTTTATCATTAATAACCCTATGCCTAATAATCAGTATTTTGTCTGGATTGTCTTTTCCTATCATCTAATTTTCAAAGGGCCTAGGTCAGACTATGCAGTCCTCATTACTGAACATGCATAACACTGCCTTCTAAATTTCCTGTAACTATTCAAATAGCAGCTCGAAAAGACAAATTGCCTATCACTCCAAAGTCTTAAAACAAAACAAAAGGCACCATATTGCCACTTTAGGGACACATTTGTTGCCTGCTGTTGCTATTATATATGTCATTTCAGTCCTGCAGTTAGCTATAAACTACATCTTTTCTTTTTCCAGAGAGAAATAAGAGATGCCTGAAGGGAAGCAAGAATGGAAAACATCCTTAAAATGACTGATTTACAATTGGTAAGGAGATACAATATGAAAATTATAGCTTTCTTAGTGTGTCACATGTCAAGCTTATGCAATGTTCTTGCTTTAAAAGCTGCCCCACAGGCCAGTGTGATGGCACAGAGGACAGCATGACATACGTGCAGCTGTGTGACAGGCAGAGACTCCAGGTCACGGTCCCAGGACAGGCATCCTCTCAGGAGATGAGCTCATGGGACAACTCTACTGCAGAGACTGCTCCATGCAACCCCTTGCACAACAAACAGTACACTGCAACCTACTTTTCTGCAGTGCATCTGAGAATGTAATGAAAACAATAACGAAGGCTCCAAAAGAATCAATTGAGAGAAAGAAAAAGGCCCCTATGATTCAAGCTAGGGCCTGTTTCAGAAAGTAAGCAGCCTCTTAGCATAAAATCCTACCCATGTGCCAGTGAATGAAAACCAATGCGTATTTTATGCGACTGTGAAAACCAAACATACAGAATGTTATTTTTAGGCTCCTAGGATTTAGGAGCCTGATGTGAGTTAATCTGCTTTAACTCCTGTGTCGCTTGGTCTCTAACCTACAATGTTAAAGAGGATGTGTTGCCGCAGCCTCTAGGTTGCAGCATTGTATTCTAGAGCATCTACCTTTGCTTCATCTGCAAGGTATAAGAAGAATATGGGCATTTTGTGGTGTAGGAGATTCATGGTTGTTCTTTGCCTTTTCCTTTTTTACAGTCTAAGATGACTAGGACTACTGCTGATTCATTTTGCATTTTAAGCAAAAAGCACGTTCATTATGTAATTTTGTGACGAATTTGGCCCAGTTCCATGGTACGTATGGTGCTTGGCTCAAACACCTTCATCAAAGTAGAGAGAGATACCTTGAGTGTGTGTATCTGAGGCTTATTCAGTCTATTTCATAACCTAGTATTTCACAAAAATCCTGCTACTTCCTATTTGCATAAACAATTCAGGATTGTGTTGAAGCATCACATCTATTATCTACCAAAGTTCTTATCCTCCATAATTTAACAAACTCCTCTTCAATACCTTTTGTATTTTTGCTGTCTATATTTTACTGTAGCATGGTAATCCATATTTTTCTTTCATCCTTTAAGAAAAAGTACTTCACCTCATTTTCTGTTTGTTACCTGATAACTTAATTCCATGACTGTAGTTCTGATCTTGTCAGAAATGAAATGATCCTTCAGCACTTTTACTGTCCAGTCACTCAGGACTGCAAAAACCTTTCTGTAACTTTCATGCTCACCTTTAGGTTTAATTACTTCAAATAATGTAGTATCACCTGCAACTTTATTCATTCCAGGTTTACACTGTGTTCCAAACAATTTAGTATACTACAGATCTTTAGGAAACTCCCAGATGTAGACTTCTTCCCTCTTATCAATTAATAAATTGTAATATTCCAAATATATGTAGATTTTCTTTATTTAAAAATCTGTCATTTCTATAGGGAATTCCTGAAATACGGAGCTAGTTGCACCCATGTCTCCAAGAATCAAATTTGGCTTGTTATAAATATGTGAGCTACTCCACAGAGATTTACTAAGTTGTACAATGATTATCACTCTGATTTTCCTATTTTCCCATCACATGCTGGGATTGTTGTTTAAAAACCTTGTGAACTTGTTTTGAAAAATAATCCTTGATGCAGTAACCCAAGAACATAAAACAGGGTGACATTACAGTTCATGTGTCTCAAGCTTTAATTTGTATTTAATAAGCTAGTTTTTGTTAAGTTTATTAAATTTGGTTGATTTTTAAAAGAACACCCACTGAGTTTTATGAATATGCAAATTGTATATCTGTTTGGTATAGAATGAAACCCTCAATTATAATGACAATAAAGATGTAGTTATAGTTTTAATTATCAGTTATCACATAAGTATCCCGATTAGCACTTGAAATTAAGTTACTGATTAAATATTCCTTTATATGGGGTCTTCAGGAACTGCTTTTCTTAAGGAGATTGAGCCTCAAACCCAAAGAAAGAGTACCCAGATGCAGATCTATGCTTAAAAAAAGTGAAGAAATTTGCTCCAATATTTACACTTGTTGCCACAATAGAAGATTGCAAATCTGTGTCAAGATTCTTACCTATATCCATGATCATTTAGTCTGCACCTAGTTGTCAGCTGTGAATGGGGATTCAGTGTTACTTCTTGAACTGTTCATGAGCAATTACATTGTTTGAGAAAAATATCTTCAATTTCCCAATGAGCTAAGTGGAAATAACGAACAGGTACTACCTACAGGTACTGTAAAAAGATGCTTGAAGGCATGTAAATGGAAGAGATAAACACAAAATACCACTAGCCTGAGATGTAACTGTGATTTAACAGCTTGGGGGACAGGAAATCAAAATAACTGAACTATTTTTCTAGCCTTATCGCTGATTGGCTGGCGTTCTCAGGTAGTATCAGGTAGGAATTGCATATGAGACCTTCCTAGTAGGGTGTTAAACCACACTGCTTGGTTCTCCATGCTCTTCTCATGCTGTATCTCATAGGATGTTTTACTGAAGTGCTTAAAAGTGAAGTATGTTCACCATTTGACATTTTGAGCTAGTTTATTTTCAGTATATTGTCAAAATTAAACCCCCAGTGTTTTCTCATTTTTGTGTGCTGTTCAGAGCATCAATGTTTGCCTTGTTGGTTTCCCCCAGGAAGATTGCCTTGCCTACCAATTTTTGACTGTTAGTTCACAGATTTTCCTTGCATTAAAAAGAGCCTGAGGTTTTTCCATTGAAGTCACTGTCCTAATATGGTGAGAAAATGGCAGCATCTAGATGTAGTGACTTAAAAGGAATGAATTACTACTTGAATGGAAATAATACAAGGTACTAATTCTGACTTTACAGAACCTTTTGAAACAGTAGTGCAAAAACCCAGCAAATCTAAGAAGTCGCATCAAATCTTAGGCTATAGACCGAAATCAAGAATATATGTGGAGATTTCAGAGTCCTGGAAAGAACATAATCTAGAGGGCAAAACCTAGCCTCTGGATTCGGGAGAGCAATGGTTTGGAAGTGAGATGGAGTTACCGATTTTGGAGAGCAACAGCAGAAAACAGTAAATGAGTATTTCTTGTAGCTTCCTCTCATTTTAAAGAATTTGCAAGATGCAAAGAGGCAAAGATGCCTGTATTCTGGAGCCTTCAGTTTAACAGGTCCTTACGGGACCTTGCACAGGACCTTACACAGGTCCTTACACATCTTAGAACATCATTTAAGCCATATGTTCCAAAGAGGACCCTAAAAGTCTTTCTTGCTCCCAAACGGTACTTTGTAATCTTCACTCCGAATAATAATGTACGAAACACCTGTATTTAGAAAAGAATAGGTTACAAAGTATTAGAGGTAGACAGTGTCTACTTCCCAGAAAGCGAATAACAAACTTAGTCCTTCAAGCATTTGAATCAAGAAAAACCTCACAGTTCTGAAGGCATTCCCAAAGCACTTACTTTTTGTTCCTCTTTTCCTCCTGGTACCACTTAGCAAGAATCCTATTTTCCAAAGCCTTCAGACCTGCCCGTGGCTCTCTGTTTCACTGAAAGCTCTTGCCAGTGCACAGGACATATGCAAGCAAACAGGGACATTGTTAATTCCTCTTGCTTCACTTCAGGTTTCACAGATGCTGATGTCCTGAAACCTCTGCCCCACTGCTAACTCAGAGTTCTCCAGACACAGGCAATTCACTCTACTTCACAAGAAAAGCGTCAGTCTCAAAGTTAAGGATATCTTGAACACTTGTAAAAAAATGGATGCTAAGACAGGAATGTTTTTACGAATTTCCATGATCACCACCAGTCCATGGGGATAATTGAATTTATGGGCTCTAGGTACCAACAGAAAGATCCTTTCTAGAGAATCCTTCACTTCTTAGAAATAAAATAAATAGTACCTTGATTTCCGACATTGTTAATAATTTCCATCTCCTTTTGTCACTATGATTCCTATGAAACAAAAAATACTTCAAGATGCTATAGAGAAGGGGAAAACTAGAGATTTCACTGTCTTATAGAATGAGCAGAAAGAGAACAGAAGAGGAAAAAAGCAAAATCCTAATACTTAAGAATTCAAAGTTTCAGTTTTAAATAAAACACCTGCTTTACTTGAGAAGGCAAAATATTCCTGACTAAGTTTTTGGTGTTGAAAACAAACACATCAGTTCAGTTTGTGAGAAAAGGGCTACAAACATAAAATTTAAGTGGAGCCATGGAAATTCTAAATAATCATGGGTTAGAGGAAATGGTAGTTCTGTAATACACATTCACTGTACAACAAACACTGTTTTTTCTTGTGTTTGTATTTAAGATTGAGGCTGCTTTTATTGAAGTCACTGAGTGTCATTATATAATGAATATATCCTCCAGTCTCTAGACCCTGGAACACAGAGTGGGCAAAATCAATTATGTATCCGCTTTCTTCTGGAGTGGCCTGCACATCTTTGTTGTTTCAGCAGCATCAAACATGTATAGCAGATGCCATCTTCTGGCAATGTTATTTTTGGAAATTAGTCCTAATCTTACACAACCTTCATGCAATAAACTATGAGGAACTGGTTTTTAACTATTCTTGAAGTATGAGTAATGTGAAAGAAAACTGTTATGTCCTTGGAGTTTAATGGAAAGCATTAACAGTTCAGAGACAGTAGCTAAACCTTCCGCTTTTCACTTGACAGTTCCTAATGGTCTTGTAGTAAAGAACTGTATGTTAAAAGTTTAAACATATTAAATACATTTAAATACATCTTTAAAATATTTTAGAATTATTAAAATGGCTAAGTTTACAGGTGGGGGTTAAATTTTTTCTTGGACTATCCAATGCCATTGGAAAAAGAGAACAAGCTTTGGGACTCAAAAGGGGGTTTGTAAACTTATCTTCAAATTCTTTTGTAATTATAGAAAAGAAACAGGAGAAACAGGAGAAACAGGAGTCAAAGTGTAATGATTTTCAAGAGAGACATGTCTTGACTAGCAGAGAAATCTAGTACAGTAACATGGAAATATAACAGAATTAAACTGGATAAAATGCAAACCAGTTTGTTTTGACCTGGATGTATATAGAATATTTGATGACATTTCACAAACAATTATTGAATTTCAGTAGCATCCCCAAGTGACAAACAAGTATGATGAGGACACACAACAAGTTCATGGAAATGAAGTCTGCAACTTCAGACATCCAGTGATCTGCTTTATTACATGAACAGATTGCCTGGCCCTCTGCAGAGCATCTTCATGAGGTCTGTGGCGCTGCTGCTTTCACAAAGCTGAAACAAAAACAATAGTGATGATTCTTCCAGCTAACTGTAATCTGTGTTTATTTTGTATTTCCAAGTCCTTTTGAACTTAGTGGTGTTGAAATAAGGAACTAAGAGCAGGTGTCTCTCTGTACCATCCTGTGTTTTGTAATTTTTAATACGACCAAATTCGCACAAGACACCAAATCAGTACAATAAGAAGGTCAGAACCAAGTACAAAGTGATTTTATGATGTCAGGACCACTGAGGCTTCAGGAAAAGAAGGAACTGGTAGAAAAAAGCTTACACTGTGTCCCAGGTCAACATTACTACAGTGTAGACAAGGAGAAAACTAACGACTACACACATTTTAGGACAGTGAGTTTAATCTTTGCTGAAGCTTCTCTGTATTTTACACAACAAATTGCTATTGTTTCTTCTGTTAAAGGATAAGAAAGCAGGTGATCAAAAAATGTTGATGGTGAAAGAGAATCCTACATCATTTGCAACCCATGAATTCTGTGGCCTAGAAAAGGAACTTCTTGCTGTGGTCAGCCATGGAAGTAACAGTCAAATACTGAAGCAGTAGTGGCTAAAGGGTTACCTTTAGCTGCACCCAGGAGTAGGGTGCATTTCTGGGTAGGAAAACTGTCCCCTCTGACAGCTGAGCACTCCTACCCCTACATGTGCTTGTTACAGGACAGCACAAAGCCCTGGTGATCTGTACTGGAACCAGAGTGAGCCTCTCCCTTGGAGAATCATGGTAGTAATTGCAGCTGGCCCAAATCACAGCATGAGAACACCGGGGGTCTTTGAAGAGACCCACACATTTGGAATATCCCCAGGACAAGGGAAAGATGTTAGCAACTGCACTTTGATTACACCTTCATGGCTACAGCCTCATTAATCGATGGCTGTCAGCATTATGTAGATGGCTGTCCACAAAACAAACCCCCTAGGAGGCTGTGTTCGTGAGAATTTTGTTGCTAAAAGAGCTTAACACAGCAGTCTCTGAAGCACTGTAGTATACTACTGACTTTGCGTAGAGTAAATATATCTATGAGTTACTTCTAGACCCACATAATGCTGTGCATTCATGTTTATGGCAAGCAGAAAACTGTGCCTGAGCTGCTGCAGCTGGAATTGTTTATATAACAATTTAGTAATAAAGCCAACAAAGTGTAGCTTACAAAAATTATACCTTTTGCAACGGTTTTAGAAATTCTCAAAAATTTAGAGCTGCTTTTTGTAGGGCTTTCTCTTGCTTGATTTTAATGTAATTCCGCTCAGACATTCTTTGGCAATGTTTTGCAGCTGTATAGGGAACATGGCCCCAGTTAGGGTCTGGTTTTGCCATTGTCGCCTACCTGGGAGCTGACACCCCATCCCCCTGGAACATCCCAGCTTGGCTGAGCACTTCCCGCCTCTCACTCAGCTTGTGATCTTGGTAGGGCAGAGACTGTTTCCATAGCCCTAATTGCTTGTTACAAGTGTTTTTGCGCTTACTGAGGCATGTGAATCAAACTTGTCTGTGTTTGCTTCAGCCCCATAAACAGTGCTTGTTACAATGTGGGCTGTTTGCCTGATTATTCAGAAGTCTAATCATTGTAGGCTTCATTCTAGCAGCACTCACACTGAGCTTGTTTTGCAAAGCCCTCTCGCGACTTCCATTATCCTTTTAGTACTATGAAATTCTTTCACATCATACTGTTTTCAGAAAAGGAACATAAAAAAAAAAAGGCCACCACCACAGAAGCATCTTCTTTGCACAGTGCAATATTGTTTTCAAAGACATACCCAGAACTATTATTACCTGTTTTGCTCTATGGAAACAAGGACCGTTTCCCATTGGTAACTCTAATCTGCCCAGTCCTAACTCTCATTATAATATCTTTTTCCCTATTTAAGTAATTTTTGCCTGGCTCTTAATTCCAAAAGTAAAATCAAATAATTAAACCTGGAAATTGCTGTCACTGATGTAGGGAAAACACAAACTGGCCATGTTTTCCTCCTGGAGGTTTTTACTTGAAAAACTGGAGCGTAACTATTGTCATTGTCTGAAACTTCAGTAGCAGCTGCAATTTACATAATTAAGTATGCAAATAGATGATATAAACAACAAATTGGCCTCAGCGTTAACAGTTTTCCTCCCACATTTTCAGACAAGCAAAGTGGTATAATGGTATGGAAGGGATCTAATTCATCCTAATTCTGATCTTCCTCTGGGAGCAGAAGGAATCCAGCTGGGCTGCTGGTGGTGTTAGTAATTTTGACACATGGAAGATTTTGTTTTTAATACAATTTCAGATAAAGACTACTTGAATTTTTTTTTTTTTGCAATATTTACAGCAAAACAAAACACGATGAGAATTAGGATATTGCTGGTCAATCACATTAGCTCAAACATGCAGAATTCATGTTTTGTAGGTGGAAATGGAGCTTATCATTTTTAAGAGGCATCAAACTACTGCAAACTATTTCTAGGTAGTGTGCAAGAACCCTGGTTACATTTTTTACTAGTCTGAAAGGACCATGTTGTTGGAGCTCCGGAAATTAGTACTTAAGGTTATTGATCCGTTTTCTCCCTGGGCAAGGTAGAGAATGTGTGTCAGAAAAAAATTGTAACAACAACACTCGTTTATTTCTAGACATG
>NW_020897695.1:6488402-6496578 GCF_003984885.1 Neopelma chrysocephalum | reverse complement strand
TGTCAGAAAAAAATTGTAACAACAACACTCGTTTATTTCTAGACATGCTATTCTCTTAGAGCTAAACAAATGAATAAAGAATGTATTGATATTTAGATATCTATGTGTATTTACCACAGTAACCCAGAGAGCTCTGTAAACCCTATATATCACAGCTTCCTTTGTAATTCATCCATTTTACCCTCCTAGAAGGAGAAATCTCACAACCTGCCTCAGACCCAGAGACCCTGGCTTACTTCCCCACAGCTGCCCCACATTGTCCCACAGGCCATTTGTTCTGGTCTCACGCGTTGCTCATCTTTCAGTCATGTCATGCATGCTGTTTGCTAATTGCATGGTGGCTAACTAATCTGGGTCTGCCACTCATTTGGGGTAGAGGGGGGCTACTTCTGGTCTGCTCACAGGCCTCTGCAACATCACTTGCAGTATAACTGTGAGTAAATGATTGAGGTATGTTTCATCAGAAGCTTAACTTTTTTGACTAATGCATTTTTTTGCAGATCTATTTCTACAACTCTACAATGCTTTACATCGGTCTTGTCTTCATTCCCGTACACATTTGCTGAATATAAGTCAGTGGTTGTAGAGCAGAACCACGTACTGGTGCTTTAATTGCATCCTCATCTGCAGATCACTGCAAGTTTTACATATTTTAATTCTGATTTGCTTATTTTGATTGACAGCATCATTCATGTGGTTTTGTATTTATCTCTTCCAAGTGGATCTGAGACACTACTGCAAATTCTACCGTTCTGAGGTCAGAATGTTCCTCTGTGATTTGCCAGTACATTTGTTTACCAAGGCACTGGCAGAAGCCAGTAGAAAGAACACTCAGATAAAGCATATTCAGTAGTTAAGAAAAATCATTTCAGGTATTAGTTTGGCTCCACTAACACCCTTTTAACTTCAAATATAAGACAGAAAAGTCTCATATTTAATATAGAGTGAAAACCAAAAACAAACACAGCTGTATTCCATAGTGTTTATTTGCCAATTATTTATAGTTGCAAAACATCCTAAACCTTTTATTATTTAACTTTGCTATTTTGGAGGTTGATAATTTTTCTTACATAGTTTTCTGCTCAACAAAAACACAATAAAATCCTTTGATCCCATATACTATAAGCACAAAGTAAGAACTTCCCCCAAAATAATTCAATATTTTTCTTTGGAGTGTTCATATTTCAGGATGTGAAGACAAATTCAAGTAAGTTATTTTAGTACTGCTTTGGTTTTGTGTAATTTTTGATATCCTACATATGAGCTCTACAGACTCCAGCAATTCTGACACAGACTAAATTTTTTAAAGCTCAGTCCTAGGGAATTACTGTGTGACCATATCACAAACCCCCCTGTATTTTAAGTAATCAGTTGTGTTATAATTTCATATCGAAACTGCAGACACTGTGAATTTGCTATGATTACACTGTAGCAAGAATTACTGGAAGAGGTAGGCAGCAGCCTGGATTTCAAGGAATTAATCTTGAACAGACAGTCATACTTGCATTTTCTTGCTCTAATCTAGGCCTGTTTGAAGTTATGATATCTGGAGAGAAAGGCTTTGACTTCTACCTATACTGAGGAAAAATAAGTTTCTGTGAAGTGCAGACTCAAGTGGTAGGGCAGGTATGAGCCTTTCAGAGAGAAAGACGAGGAGTGCCTGCCATTTGGGATAGACAATTCCTAGGGCTTGCAGGTTGCCTTATTTGTGGTTGTCTAGCAGTGCATCAGGGCAGCTAAGCTCTATGGAATGGAAGGAACATGGCCATGGACCTACTTTTCTACTGGTTAGATTAGGAAAATAGCTGTGCATAAACATGAAAGGCTCTACATGTATAGAGATGTCGTTTCTGTTTAACCTCAGACTCCCACTGCTTGGATCTTAGTTAATTGTATCATAGTCTATTTGGAACATCTCTCTAGGCAGTGTCCATGGGGAGCTGGAACTTACTTTATTGTTTGTATAGAAGGTACTGAAATATAAGTTCTGATCTGAAGCTATCTGGGCCAAATCCTGCTTCTTCCAAATACTGTGTGGTGGTGACCACAAAGGCTTTGAATCATGTGGTGCTCTTAAAGGGAATCTGATTCTGTGCCCAGCGAACCACAATGACCTCTCAGACAAACAATGCTGTAGAAAACTCAATGTTGAACTGTGCCATGTATTATGGCCTTACAGGCTTCACATAACACCGGACCTCTTTTATAAAAATAATAGACTGTGTTTTTAAAAAGAATTTGGCATGCATGTACATTGAGAGCTTTCGTCACAGGACATCTTACATCTCTATATTAAAAAAGAATAAATATATATCTTCTTTAAAGAGATACTGTGCTTTAATTTATTTTGGCCTTGTAAAATCTTTGAGATTGCACTGGAGTATCTGAAGTCTTTCGGTGATATGTAATGAAATCTTCATGCTGAGGTAACTTTCTTCCTTAATAGCATGGTGGGAGAGAATCCATTATGTTTTAAATCTGTCTTTGTCTCTGTGGAGACATTTATTTTAAAGCAACATTTTAATCATGGTTTCAGCCTGCAGGGGAAAAAGAAGATACCCAGACCTGAATAATGCATGTCCAACTACCAAAGGGGATGCTCTATTAACTCTGATTTACATACGATTGCTTGTTTAAATTTGTAATATCACAGACATTCAGATGTAATATTCAGATGGCATTTTTGAAAGGTGAAGACCAGGTTTAGGGCCTACCATAATTCAAGGAGTAAATGAACACAGTTTAAAAAACATTATTCGGAAGCATACATTGTCAAAATAAGGCTGACCCTATCCATGATCACTTTCATAACAAATCATCTTCCAGGGTCCTTTGCCTACTGCTTTGGCTTAGAAATTATTTGCCTGGGTGTCATTTACTGTGCCTTTTTTGGTGTACCCTTGGCAATTTTAGGGTCAGAAATAATGAATATCAGCAGATAATTAGAATTTAGCAAATGTCATTGTAGGCACCCATTTCTCTTACCCATTTTCTTTCCACTACCAAGTAGTTCTGCTCAGTTCAGTTTGGCCACTTGTCTTCAGTTAACTGGTCTATGAAGAGTATTCCTAAATTTAGTTTTCAGTAGTCTCTCCTGGCTTTTCAGGGCTGTGTGCATAGAGGGAGACGTTTTGCCATCCTGGAGGTGTTTGTGCTTCACTAGTGGTGTGTGCTCTAGTTTGGGAACGCTTGGTTAAAGGCTCTCCACTAGCTGGAGTGGCACTGCCTTTAGTGACAGCTCTTCAGCCCTGAGCACCAAACTGTCCACTCCTGCTTTTGAGAGTAATTGTCAGATCCAGTGCCACTTATGCTGGGTAGAAGAACTAATGGTGCCATAGACACACAGAATCTAATAGCTTATTCAGAACACTTGCAAAGTAATCTCAATAAGAATACTTTCAGGATATTTTTTATAAGCTAGAAGCAGTGAACACTGTTATAAATGCTAGCATATAACACTCTGAGAGGAATAATTGCAGCACATAGTTACTTATGTTAATACTATCACATTATCTTGTGATAGCTGTGCAATTAAATGAGTCACCACTATGCCAAAATCTCATTTGTCTCCAAGCACTCTGCAAATATGCTGCATTCACTGTCTGTGCTTCGGTCTGATAGCTTTTTAGTCATTGCATTCTCTTTGTGTTTGGAGAAAAACAGAGCAGTAGAGCCTTTGAAAAGATGGAGCATAGTGTTTGAAATTTAGTAATAGATGGATATTAATCTAATGAATGGTTTTCCCAGAATGTATTTAAGATACTTTTCTGAATTATATTTATACAGCAAAGTCTGAACCTTAAAAGACTATTTCAAGAACAAAAACACTGTTGTGAGACAACAATCTGTGTTCTATTTATCCTCCACTCTAACTACAGCCTGTGTACTCCATATTCCACTGAAACAAATCCTGTTGGCACTGTTTATTAATTTTCAGGTATTCCCATAAATACATGCAGAACTTTTGTGCTGAGCAATACTGAAACATCCCAAAAGTGAGGGAATATTCCACTTGAAGAGTGATCAGCTCTTGGTTTCTGGTAGGAAAAGGACCCTAGGGCACAGATATGAAAAAGCTCATTGATGTTTGGCAAAGCAGGTTTTAGGTAGCAAGTATTATTTGTCCCTTTTGTGTTACAGTAAGCGTCACAGATCTTTGCTGCAGAAATTATATCATGAATGGGGAAAAAAACTAATTAAAAAGCATTCCTTTTCCTTTCACAGAGTCTCTTCTGTTTCTCTTCCTTATTAAAAACTGCAGTTTGATTTTTCTGTACTTAAACACACCTCTCTGGCCTGGAAACACAGCTAGGTCTAAATGTGGGTAGCAATTACACGACTTCCACCAGAATCATTGCAGAACTAGAACATAGCCTCAATGCAAGTGAGAGCTAAGTACAGGCACAACAGCTCCTCTCCTGGTTGCTGTAGCAGCTCAGAAAACAACCGAGGAAAAACAAAGAAAAACAGGAGTAAAGCAGCGTTTGAAAAAATGTTCCCTGTGGCCTCAGGACACTGTTCTGTTATGGTCAGATGCTATTAAAGTTTAAGAAAACAGAGAAATTGGGAGGAGCACATTTATACTGCAGAGTTTAATTGTGACCTTTTGTATTCAGGCAATGTTTTTTCCCAGCCCAGGAATTAAATACAGTAGAGAGAGACACTCCTCAATGTGACATCAAGTATCGTTCTTCCCCTGAAGAAATAAATGTGAATGATGAAAGCAGGAATGTGGAAATAAAAGTGTTACTTCCACACTTATAATGCCAGCTAGCACTTGTTACCAAACTTGTGAAAATAACACGATTTACTGTAATAGTTTACACTTGACCAGTGAGGTATAAAACATGTTTATCTTATAGCCATATAAACTGTGGTTAAATTAGGCAGAAGAGACACACAGAACACTTCCCACAAAAGGATTAGGAATACAAAAGCATTACAAATACAAGAGGCAGAAGCAGAACATCCTGTTCAGAGTATACGTTGAATGGAATGGAAATGAAAGGAATTAAAGAGAGGATGAAGCAGCTCACCTCCGGGGTAATTCTCCATCTTAAAGAGAAGTTGATTTAGGCTGAGGCTATGCAAACCCCTTATTTCCCTGCAGCAGTTTTACTGACAGTAAAACAGGGACCCTAAACGTGAGAAGAGTAAGAGATAATATGTGATTAGTTTGATCACTCAGATTTGCACCAAAACAACAAAAGCTTTGGTTTAAACGACATAATTTTATTTGTATGCTCTTACCTACCTAATTGTTTACATTGAATACCAGAAATTTCAAAGCTTGTTTTGCTTTATTTTCACATCTGGATTACTCAGAAATCTGAGGTGAGAGTATTGATTATTCTTTCATTTGAGAGAGATGGGGATATCGAACTTTCCTTTCCAGGTATGGGAATTAGTGGTTCAAAAATAAAGTAACAAACTAAACAGCTGAAAACAGCCGAAAACAGCCAAGCTGAAAAAAATCTCAACTGAATTACACTTTTCCCAGTTCCCTGATGTGATAAACCTTACACTCTTACAAGATCTGTCTTTTAAATGGAAAATCAAATGGAAAATCTCAACGCTTTGGGTTTTTTATACGCCATGAAATATTGAACAAAAAAGAGGTCATAAGCCATTTTGTTGACTTTATAGGTCTCCTGAGACTTCTTCAAGCTCTCTTCTTGATTGCTGCTGTACATCTGTAGTGAGAGGCAGCAAGAGACAAGATGGCAGGTGTAAGTTGCTCTTGGAGACATAGTACATTTTCCTCCAGAGCATGCAAGACAAACACTTCCTTTGCTATTTCCACCAGAATGATTAAAAAAACCCCAACTTTGAGCCATGCTCTTACCTCCAAAAGCCAAATTATTTTCCCCAAAAGTTCAAGCATGACTAGGATTTCCTCCTACAATTTGAAATGTGAAACTTTTTTGTTTGCTTGGCTTTTTGTTTTGTTAGATGAAAAAAAAAATACGTTACTACTGGGGGGAAAAAAAGATTTCACTTATTCTTCTAAAATAATTATTTAACATTGTACTTGCATGTGTCTAAAGACTAAGTCACGGGACTCAAAGATCTTAAAAATAAACACAGGTAAGACGTACTGTGCGCTAAAATGAAAAACATCTATGTCTATAGCAGCCAAATTACTCAGGTAATGTAGCCACAGAGAGCTTGTGAAAGACAATGTAGTGAGAATCCTTCATGGCTGCTCCAATCGGCTTCACCAGCCTCGGCTCTTTCTAAATGGTACCACCAGGTGGTGCTGCAGGAGAGAGAAAGAACGTTTTCGAGGGCCTTGGCAAGCACAAGAAACATTCATTTTCGCTATTTGGGCACTTGCACCTTGCTGAAATAGTCTTTTCCTTCCTACTACACATGCAGCTTTCTTGTATTAAACTTCATAAGTCACTATAAGTCACATAAGTCACTATATCGTGACTTATTAATTTTACTGTTCCTGAAAGTTATTGGGGACAGAAAGTAGTGTCTTAAAAATCTGTGTGTGACTCACATTCATCGGAAGGGTAATGCAAGAGCTGATGGACTGAAATTATTCCGTTTTGCTTAGAAAACTCACAAACTTCACTATGCAATTCTATGATAGTTAAATCTCTGTGGTGAGTTCAGATCTCACATTCTTTTGATTTGTTTGCTTTAATTAGTATTTCTTTCAAAATTAACTTCTCTACATTGCACCTGGCTGCACTATTGATTCTCCTAATATTTTTACATTTTTCCTTGTATTCATAAAATCATTTACAGCTAACTGTGTGAACCCTAAAAGCAAGCCCAGACTAGGAGGGGGAGCCCATCAGTCCTAGAACTGCTGACCTATTCAGTACTATCCAGACCAGCTGGAGAGAGATTCACTCTATGCTGTTTGATATCTGATATCTGATTGATTCTCATTTAATTGACAAGTTGGTCAAATTCCGTAAGAAACAAAGTAGGATTCTGAGAGAAACTAACAATGCACAGATGTCATTAGAAATCGTAATTAAAAAGAAATTCTGATGTTATGAGGATTTGCCTAGGAACAAAAAGGTAGTATCAAAGCATATGTCTCTGCTGTATCTTATTAGGCTATTATGTATTATTGAAATATGCAAATCATGACTATTAAGGAGAAATTCAAAGGAACAGCCAAAGGAGTAAAAAGTTTGCAGGTGGCATGCTGATTGTTTAAAGATGCTATACCAGAGACTAACAGGAAACATTTACTGCTTATCAAAAAAGACTTTAAAAGGACCACACGCACACAGAAAGCTGGCATGACTAAACAGAAATGTGAAAGCAGCTGTTAGAAATAACAGTCTTCAAAAAGTGGAAATTATGTTGAATGAGGAAAACAGAAAAGAACATAAACTCTTACACATTTAATATAAACCCTTTATAAAGTGGGCCAAAAATATTTTGAGGAATAACTTGTGATAAGCATAAGAATGAATAATAAAACTTGTTCTAAACACATCAGAAGCATGAATTGTTCCAGACAGTTATAGGCATTCTATAATGTTCGGGCTATAAAAGGAATATTTAAAGAAGGTAAGCCCAGAGCAGAAATGCTAAATGAATTTTTCACATTAATGTTCTACATGGACAAGCTTAGGCAGGTTTCCACAGTAGAACTTTTTTTATGGGTCCAAGTCAAAGAAATTATCTAAAATTGGAGTGTCAGAGAAGAAATTTCAGATTAGCTAGAACCAAATGGTAACAAATCAACTAGATTAGATCAGGTTTTCAAAACACTTCTAAAGGAAGTCTGATATATGTGACAAATTATTAACTGCGATGTAACTCAACATGTAGATTGGCCTCTGTTCCAAAAGAATGGAATGTGCTAAATGTGACATTCTTTTTGTTTTTAAATTCAGGGGCATCTCAGGAATTACAGACCTGGAATTATAAGCCTGACTTCCTGCACCAAGCAAGCTGATACCAACTGTGATGAAATATAGACAGACTTAGAGCTAACTATGACATGAAAAGGGGAAGTTCATAAAGCTTTTTTAAAGAAGGGAATAGGGCACAAACTATTAGTTTATTGAAAGATTCAGCTTGCAAGTGAAGGAGAATGATTTGGATGATACATTATAGATGGATTTCCTAAATCTTTCAGCAAAGATCCTTCAACAAAACATGCTGAAAAAGGCAAGCATGGATAAAGCATGTTTTTTCA
>NW_020897695.1:6468136-6488392 GCF_003984885.1 Neopelma chrysocephalum | reverse complement strand
CAGGTGTCCATATGCAATTGAAAGAAAAACTTCAGAAATCAAGACAGGAAATGAAATGGTAAAATTCCATTTTCACAATAGCAGGAGTTTACTCATACGTGTTCTTCCAGGTTTGATGTTCACTCCTGTACTACTTTACATTTTCAATGGTTTGGAAAAGAAGTAAATGGTGAGGTCGTAAGATGAGAAGATGATGCAAACCAAGATCCCCTTGTGATGGGATGCAGAATGTTCTCTCAAGACAGAGGAACTGGCAATAAATGTTGGAAGAAATTCAATGTTAAATACAGAGTAATATCCATGGGGTCAAAAAAGGCTTGCTGTAATTGTATACGTGCAGCTTTAAATGAGTTATAACAGCTACAGAAGGAAGAGTCTGAGTTCTTCAAGAGATGCTGTATGCAAATGTCAGATTTGCAATGGCAAATTCAGCAATGGCAAACCAACAAAACCCCAAAGTATTTGGAGAAGGAATTGGTGAATAAAACAGAAACCAGGATGCAATTATAAGCATGATAGAATTTACAGATCCAGAGTTATAAATTTGACCCACATTTTGAAAACTGTGCATTGTTCTGGTTAATTAATATTGTAGAGCTAGGAAAGATAGTAATGATGGCAATAAGTGTGACCAGAGATAAGGTATGGCAACACAAGATGAAACTTAATAGAGAAGGCATACTTTAATTTGGATGAGAAACATCTATTTGGGATATAAAATAACAGAAGTTTTAAAATTATTAGTGGCATGGAAAAAATTAATAGGGAGAGATTCTTCTCTTTCTCTCACAGCATAAGAACTGGGCTGCCTGAAATGCCATTTGTGGATAGTAGGTTTGAAATCAAAAGAAGTGTGTAGTTTTTTATTTTTAGTTGCCATGGAACAGTAGCTGCTGTGTCAGCAGCAACTCCTGCTCTACAGAGATTTGAAAAAGCCCACAGAGACAAAAGGACATCAGATGAACAGCTAAACTGTACCTCAGTCAAGTATAAACAAATGTGGTTATCAACTGTTTATGAAAGATGGACACCAGCTCAGGGAGCTCCGTTGTGAAAGGGGACTGAAATCTACAGGCTTAAGGAAGTGACGTGTTGTGTTCATCTAAGAAAGAAGTCTGTAGGTTGCCCAGTTCAGTTTTACCTCTCTCTTTTACAATGGTCAAATCTCAGTCAAAAGTTGCCATTTCCTAAGAAAATGTGGAGAATTTTTTCACCAAAATGTTACCCATTACTACTGGATGGGATGTATCTCAACTAGGTTTTGTAATTTGTAAGTAGGTGGATCTAGTCTAAGGTGGCTTCAATACCCAACAGACAGAACAACATTCCTTCTGTACACAGGAATAAGTCCTGCCACAGGATTTCTCCTATCCTAAAGTATAAGCCAGATGTGTGACTTACCAACTTCCAACGGTACCTGACTCTTTACATGGGAGTCCCACTAGAGACATGTGGTTCTGAACAGCACCACAGTCCTGTTGTTGTTTTTGCTGCAGAGTTAACTTCAGTTAAAGTGATATCTCCATGCAGTTTTTATGCAGATGCTTTTGTTCAAGACAGCATGAGAGGAGTTAATGCAATGTAGATTACAATTTAACTCTTCAGTGAAAACAGCTCCTACAACCCGAGTATCATTGTTTTCCCAATGTATGTCTCTGCATAGCATTTCCTCTTAATCAGAGTAAACCTATTCTGTGGAAAACAAAATGCTAGGCACTGTGAGATACAGCCTGAATGACTAATTAAGATAAATGTGTGCACAAACAGTGCAAGGAGGTTGTGAAGTTCTGTGCAGTCCAAAAAAACATTTTAGATGAGTAGTTCAGGATTATGTCCAAGGTAAGTCCTGGGGTTTACTTATATTTTTACAGATTTTTTAGCAATTTCAAGTAAAGGATTAGTAAGTTATTGCTGAGACTCCTAGCTAATTAAGTACTTAGTTATTACAGCAGAAGTAAGAGTAGGATGGTACATGAAATGGCTTCCCTCTGACACAGAGAGGTCACCTGGTTTTGTTAATGACATAGTAAAGCAATAAACCTTATTACATGTGAATCTGCTAAATTACAGTCTGTGTAGAATGGGAAATAGAAGTGCAATATCATCAAATTCTTTAGAAAGACATTTATAAGGTCTTGATATGCTGACACCAAGCATCTTAATATAAGACTAAGGTCTTATAACAAATACATTTGATAACTATAACGAGACTTTCAATTGAAAAAAATATTTAACTTTAAAAATTATAACCCACAAATGTATTGTGGCTTATATTACCACTATAAATTAAAATGAATGTATGCATTAGATAGCTACAAGAGAAAAAGAAGCATTTTTTTACAAATGGAACGGTAGTAGTTCTGTCTCCTTTCACTTGTTCCTATAGACTGAAAGATATTGTGAATATGAAAAAGAAACTGGCCATTAAAAGGTTTAGCCTCTTAACTTTTGCTTTACTTCTGCCATGCAAGCATAATATATCCTATACTAGTTTGCTGGGATCTTCAGGAGGATGAATATGAAAAACTAAAAGAAAGTCTGTCATTTTGAGCAGCCTTTTTCTGGCAACCAACATTCATATTAAAGGTCGAACTGTGTTATTTTAAGCCTTAGCATATATACCTCCCCAAATAAGGGACCAGCCAACTTATGTAAAAGAATAACCTGCCTCTGAACAGAACTTATTAACTTGGGCACAGTTCCACAGCAGCGTGTCCAAACAGCTTTTGGATTGAATATATCTTCCATTTTGTACCTTAGAAAATGAGCTAAGCTGTTCCACAACTGTCTCCCCTTGACTACATAGACATGCCTTCACAGTATAGCTTGGACCAAGGCCCTTCCTCAGCTTGCTGACACAAGTTGGCTGTCAACTACTCTTACTTCCCAGTTGGTGTGAAGCAGTTGCAGCAAGATGAGTTGGATATCTATATTTACATGAAAGTCATTAGATGGGCATTAGATGAGCACTCAGGAACACACAGTGTAGTTTCTGAATTTTGTAGGTTCCTTAAGAAGTTTTTCTCTGCTTGCTTACTTCCTTAAAATAGAGATTGCCTGGAAAATGATTGCAGTTAAAACTGAAGAAAGTGTTGCCTGCTCAGCCGGTGCTAAGAAAAAAATCCAGGAGCCCATTAATTAGGGTGAGATAAGGAAAGGGTTTAATAGTGCCAAGGCAATTGATGATATACGACGCGTGCGCCCAGGCTGTGTCCGAGATGTTACATTTATAACAATATCTGGCCAATCCCAAGCGTGTCCACCCTGTGACTTTTGCTCTGGTCCACCCCCTGGCCCACCTCCCGGAATTGGGTCTGGGGTGCTTTTTGAGACCCTCTCTTCATCATCCTTCATCAACTTCGGGGTACAGAGAGCAGAGTCACCCAGTTCTTTGACTCTGTTCTGTGGTTTAGGCCAAGATACAAGCATTCCCCAAACAAGACAGGCTTGCCTTGACAAGAGACTAAACATCTTCTACTGGATAAGGGGATAGGGTTGATATGGGGAGTATGGAATGGGGTAAGAGGGAGAAAGGAATGTATAAACTAAGGGGTGCTACGGGGAAGAGGGAGAAAGGGTTGTTTCTAAAATCTACTTCTATTACCTATAAAACTTATAAGGTAGAAAAATAAAAAACCATTAGGGGCTTAAGGCATCAAAAGATAAAAGGCAGAAGTTCCTGTTGTTAGTCATGGATTGATCAATCTCCAGTGCAACACAAACTGTGCCTGGATAAAATCTAGGAACTCTTCTCTGAAAAACACATCTTTGCCTGAGGGGCATCTATAGTTCAGAAGAGAAGGACCATCCAGCAGGAACTCTGCTCTAGTGAGTGGCTGTGTTGCACTCAGTAAGTATTGTGGTTCTGGAGGGCATCACAGGGAATGTGCACCTTCCCAAATCCCCTTCAGATGCTTCAGTCTGTTCTGCTCCTCCCGTCTTTCTTCTCAAAACCCAAAGCATTCTGGATTTGACATCTGGCATGTATGTGACAATTTCAACATCATGGAGACATTGTGAAACTACGGGATTACATGCTAGAGAGGAACTTCATGCAAGCCCAAAGCAAAGAAGACCACTTCAACAAGGGAAACATTAGAAAAAAAAATAAAGATAGGGTTCAGTAGCCAAAAAAAAATTAAAAAAATACACCCTTCAAAGAAATAGTAAAAGAGAAGAGGGGAGGAGGAGAAAGAAACAATAAATACTTTAAATATGACATTGATTACGAAGTCGCTTCATTGTTCATGTTTGGCAGAGTAAGAGGAAGGGAAAAATAGCTTTTTGGAATGCTGCATGAACATTAATATTGATGGCCTCATAAAAGTAAATCTGGGTTTCTCAAGGGAGAAGAGTGCAAACACTTCTTTGCCACTTAAAGCTGAAGTTCATGTGGAGGAGAGTCACAAAAGTCTTCAGTCTCTGTACCACAAGTATTCAATAGACCAAATATTCTTGGCAATGTGCCTGCTCAGATGAGTGTGTCAGTGCTGTTTGCTGGATTATGTAAGGGGGGATACCGCAGCACAGGCAGTGAAGCAGGAAGCCTGAAATGTTCCAAAGGACCAACTGGGATTTCCCCTGCTGCTATTGTCACAGCATAGCCACTATTTTTAATTTAACCAGTAAAAATGAATTTACTTGTCTTATTCCAAACATAGTCTGCTACTGAAAAAAAAAGGATTCAGGCAATGCTAGTGGGATTTTAAACATGGTAGATTTTAAACACATAAATTTCCTGCCTAGTGGGGAGAAAGCTGGAAGACCAAGCAGCACAGCCATGTCTGCCTCATGCACTGCTGTGATGCTTGTTGAGGGGGGAAATACTTGGCTGTGGTGCAAAGGTGGCAGAAAGACAAGTGAAGCTGGCAACTCTATTTGCATAAACAAGAAATTAGTTTAACACTCTTAAGGGGTTGCATCACAAAAAAAATGGAGAGGGCAGTGTGTTGTAATTAGCTGTTAAAGCAGAGGAATGGGAACTAGAATGCCTTGATTTACAGTGTTGTCCAAGTTATGTATTGAGAACATAGTCTTGGCAGATACTAAATGTCTTCTCACTTAGGTTCTTGTCTATTTAGCATATTGCCGTGTAGCTTTTCTATATTCACCTGCTTTAGCCAAACACACTACAAATACAGTTCAAAATGCTCTTGTCTTGCAAGCTAGAGGTTTTGCTGTGTCATTGTTTCTAGGTTAAAAGCATTATGTATGCAGAAGTTGAATAAGTAATTATTTGAGAACCTGGTTCCAATAAGATACATTGTCATATTGCCTTTTTTGTATGGTAATATACGCTGCAGTAACATAAATCCTGTGACACATCTCTTCAGGGTGTATTTGCAGAAGATAAATATACAAAAAAATATTAGCCTTACTGTGGTTGAGTTGCTGAGGAAAGGACACAGTAACAAAGACAGTGAAGTGTAAAAAGTCATGCATTAGTCACAGATGAAGCTAGAACTAAGAGTTCCTAGACCCTGACCCAGTGTACTTTTTCTTTGGACAAAGGGTAAATTCAAGTAAAACAGAAATAAAAAGTTTAAACACGTCCATGTTACTTGAATTTCAGAGTTGAACACGTGACCGAGCATATATGTAACTGCAGGCATGTAGAGGATTTTAGGAGAATGTGATAAATACTAACACATTCCAAAAAGTTAGGAAGTGACTAGCAAGGACTGCTATGCGCTTGCAAATAATTATTTTCCAGAGATTTATAATTTGTTCAGTGATTTTCATGGCACATCCCATCATGACCTCTGGCTCTAGTCCTGATATCCCCACTAAGTTCCTTGTTTAGTCTGTCCTTCTTCCATCTCTCCTTATCATAAATTCTTGACCCAGTTTTTCTCCCTTTCCACAAGTTTACAGTTCCTTTTTCTACCAGGTTTTCTAAGTAGTTTCTTTATGCATTAGCTTCACATCCATTTGTACCCCGCATTTCTATCAGGCAGTTTTGTCCTCTACCTGTAACAAAAAGGATAAAAAGGGGAGGATAAAACCTCTGGAAAAACAATCTCTTGGTCCTGATTGGTAAAATCCCAAAGCTGCAACTGTGGTTAGGAAAAGCTGACAGGATTGTTGCATTCTGTGGAATTTCAGGTGCAAAGTGCGAGTCCCTCCTGAGCACTGATGCTTGGACTCTGGTCAAGCTTGGTAGGTTTTTCACTGAACATGAGAATGGACATATTCATTGCACAGAAATTGTCCCCTTACAAATTTCAGATCACTTTTCCAAGCTGTGAAGTGCTGCAGCTGTTCAGAGAAAAGGTTGTGAACAGACACAAACCCATAGTAATGGTAAAATAGCAAACTATTAAAGCACTGCTAAGTTATAGCAAGACAATATAGGGTATTATCACAGAAAGTGTCAGGCAAATATACTCATAGCTGATGCTATCAGCACCGCCTCTTACTGCAATTCACACATAGTAAATTCCGTACTTTTTCTGTCATAGTTAGATTTTATGTTTCTGAAACACATCATAGGGTGATATTTTTCTTGAATGCTTATGGCAAAAAAAATCTTGCAGTTGATCCTTGTGTTTTACATTATCAGTTTACCATTTTAAAATTAGTGCTGTGTAAACAACAGAGGAATTAATATTTTCTGGGAAGTTCTAACCCATTCATGTGCCAAGGTTTCCTCAGATTTCTAAATGCAGGAGCTTCAGCTACCTCTTTAAAATCATTGACACTTCTTTCTTTGTTGGCCTGAGTCTGCAAAGTATCAATTACCTTCTATGAAGCAGCCCCCAAATCTGTCAAAACCTTGCAAATCAGGTACTCAGCTCCTGGAGCACTGAGCTTCAATACATCAATTTTATCTGGTTGCTGTGTTGGGTCTCTTAAAAGTCCAGTCTTTTGTCATTATAACTTATGTCCTTGTATATTCAGTTTGCAGACACTGTTTCTGTTGATCTCTTAAAACTTTGTCATGACGCTGAATAAAACACGTAGAATTATGCACTGAATACCAGATGTGGATTAACTAAATGGTGCTTTTGTGTTCCTAGAAATCAAGATCCAATAATATACTTGTGTATAATCCTGAAATACATATTTAATCAGCCATTAAACAATTTAACAATGGGATCTATTTAATCAATCATTTTCCAGATCAGGGAAACATAGTTTTTATATGGTAAATTATTCTGTATGAGATAATCTGTATTTTTCAGATTTCCCAAGGTGCTTATTTTTAATGGCATAAGGTTTTCAGTTTTTTTTCTTTCATCTGGAGGATCACAAAATGCTAGATAAACTATAGCATTGAGCAGTAGAACATTTCTACAATGAACTGTGACAAACAGTGACAAACAGGAAATCTGTGTGCCATTTAAAGATAGATTTAAAAAACAGGAACAAAAAAACCCCACACTCCAACTCAGGATCACGTTGAAACTATTGGGATGGTTATCTCCCTGGATGTGAAACTCTGGCTCAGCTTGTGCTGTTATGATGTTATAGCTGAAGAATTAATTTTGATTACAAAAAGGACAGGGTAGCACTGGGCAATCCAGGTTCCCTACAAGCTCTGCTTGAGCCCCAGGCTCAAGTTCAGCTGCAAGCTCAGTTCTGAGTAGTTTTGCAGTGTGCACAATCACCCTGCAGAAAACAGCATTATTATTATTCTCTCTAATTATTAATTATTCTTGGTTTAATGGACCTTTACAAAATACAAATTGAAATACATTCATTGACACACAGGCTCTCAAAATCAAATGGATCTAACTGTGATGAAAGTAGTCTGTGTCTTTCTGAGGCTGTCTTCCATTTGTCATCTACTTTAAGAAAGGTTTTCAGGGAGGAAAGAGCGGTGGTGTGGACAAGATGCTGGAATGGCTCCTAACACAGCAGTACAGCATGTCTATCACATTTCTGGTTGCACCTGGCAGTTTTGCTGAGGTCAACCTTGTGTATATCTCTGTTTCTGAACTAAGAGCCTGAGTAGGTGAGCTCCCAGGGGACAATGCTGATGGTAACTTTGCTTCCTGATGAAGTTTTCTGAGCTTTCCATTCTTCTGGATCCCGTTGACAAAGCCTGTAAATACTGCATAACCCTCTGCTCCTTTCATCCAAAGGTTTTTGCCTCCAACTCTCTTCTCCATTGTAAAGTCTTCCATTCCTTCTCGCTTCCCAACTCTCATCCCGCAACCCTGCAACAGCCACAGGGCCCCCAGTGAGGAACCTCCTGCTCTGTGTAGCCTTTAACCTGTCCCTTCTTAACTTCCCTGCCAGAAATCCCACCTTAGCCTGATACTCCTCCTGCTCTGGCCACCCAGCTCTGCTAGTCCCCTACCTATTACACTCCCTTGCCCTCTTCCTGACTGTTGTGCCCATCTATGCATGGTATCTATCTATGCCATGCCCACCTATCCCATCCTTCTTGCCCACCAAGCAAGGCTTAGCTCTTCTTCTGATAGCATTTCACAAGTGCAGTTTCCAGATGTGTTTCCTGGGAGTCCTCTCTGAAGGCAGAATTAGAAGATGCATTCTGGAAAAAAAAAAGGTATATAAGTAATCCCACTGCAACATAAAAGAAGGCAGGAGGAATTGTGACAAAGAACAGTGGCGGTGGGGGGGGGGGAATCCAAACCACAAAGAATATGTATCTAGTGAGCATGGGGAGGGGAAAGATGGAGTTTCAGAACCCGAGAGAAGATAATGTTGGTGCCAAAGACAGAGAGCTCAGGGGATTTTGATGAGGAGAGAGACAAAGGTAAGAATTGGAGGGAGGGAAACAAATTTGCTGATGTACATCAGGAAAGTTGTTTTATTTTTGTAATTGTGGAAAACTGTGAGGGAAAGTTCGGACTCATGTTTTATTTGCTTTCATCTAAAATAGACTGAACAGCATTATCCTGTGCTGGAAAAGGGGAATGTGTTTGGCCACAGACAAAAGTTACAGTCTGTGGCATCCAGCAGATCCGGTGTTAGACACCATCACAGGAGTCTGCTGGATGTGATGGCACTGCCTTTCAAACACAAAAACATTTGCTTTTCAAAATTGTCTTTATGAGCCACTGATAAGCCCAGGCAAAGAGATTTGACAGGCACTTTGCAAAGTGTCACAGCCGCTTGTGCTTGGCAACAGCACACCCGTGTTGTGACACAGCTGCACAAAGCTTGCAGCAAGTCCCCGCGGCCTCGGTAGGGACAGATGATTACCGCCCCGTAATCCGCACCAACAGCTGACTCTCGATTCTTTGTTATGCATCGTGCAATCGCATGATTGCACTCGCTACATCTATTGTCTGTATCCTGGTTATTTCTGTAATCCTCAGTCGGGTGTGAATAGTTTTGAGGTGCTCTATACACTGTAACTTGCCTTTTTTGCTTATGGCTTCCATTGTCATGACACTAGAGGGTGACAAAGATTCAAATGAGAACCGCAACAAAACCATTTAGAACTGGAAAAGTGAAATTCAGAGGATTTTTTTAAAGCTGACAAGTCTTCCAGTGGAAAAGGCATGAAGATTCAGCGCTGCTAATGGCATTTTAATAGGAGCTGGTGCCACTTAATGGAAGCTTGTTTGATTCGGACCAACCCTGCACCAGACTCTTAAAAATTAAGAAGGTGGTAACAAGATTTTCTGGGACTTTTCCAGATCAGAGTTGAAAAAAATTCAGTGTTCTGGGTTTTTTTTCAGTCTAACGTGGTGGTACAAAACACAGTCCAAAAAAATGATCCAAATAAAGCAAATTTGAAGTAGTTATGGGAAATCTATGTCTGTGGAAGATGTGAATAAAGAGAAGAGAAAAACACATAGTCAAATTTAGGCACTAAAAGTACTAATATGAACAGCAGTTTTCAGTTAGAGAATTATATAGAAAAATAAAATTTTTCTGTATGCAAAACTGATTAAAATGTGAATACACTGGCTAGGAAGTGAAAAGGATCCAATTGTTGCATTTACAATACCAAGGAAACAAACCACCTTTTCTAAAACAGTCTCACGCTTTGCTACTGCATTTTTATGGGCATACGATTTATTTTTCATATGAAAACAGGGTTTGCATATCTATTAGTCACTTGTAAGCACATACATGGCACGACATTCAGAGTCAAATCAACCATGTTTTCACTTTCAGACACTGTAGGAGTCATTTTAAGCCTTGCATCACTTAAAGTGTGGTCTATTATATATGTCAAATACTTAAATTGTTTTAAAATAGCAAGAGTTCATTTCCTTAACTTTATTTGCCAATTCAAAGTAATTATTTGAGTGAAATTTGCATAATATTACCAGCTTCCAGGGCCTTATCATGAAATTTGGTAGAAACTGCAATGTACTGCCACTCAGAAGTGTGTAAATCTCAGCTTTCATGTCTACATAATATTTCCAGTCTGCAAGACAGTGCAAAAGGAGCAGAAAAAAAGGAACCTAAATTTCCAGCAACTGAGCTGTAATGAAAAGAGCCTCCCTTTGTTATTTTAAAATATTGTTTTAAATTTTATTGTTATTTTATTTTTTTTAGGCAGTCTTGTGATGTTTGGGCTCATGTTCATCACTCTCAGGGCTTGCTGTTGGCAATACAGCATGCAAATGGCACCAATCTGTGACAGTGGGACCGCTGACTTTAGTGAGGAATTTACCCCACCCTTCAAAATGAGCAAAAAATGTGTAAATCCCTTTGATGGAAACTTTGAGAAGAAATAAGAGATTTGGTTAAAGATTCTGTCTGCTTTAAGCACTTGGCCAAAACCAATGATATTTGGTGGTCAGAATAAGACACAGTCTGTAATATTTTCTGTTGCCGGAACTAAGCCAGTCCTTCACCTAGCAGACCCAAAACACTGGATCTCCCCTATTCCTCAGTGCAAGTACCCTCTCGGATGATGTGGCATTTTTAGGCAGATAGGTTGAGATGCCATTTGTGTGACATCTGTGCGCAAGACAAAGTAAAGTTTAAAGGCAAGGTGCATTTCCCCTGGTGAGAGGAGGAAAGCCCCACACAGACTGTAGTCTGCATGTTCCCCACTCTGGATAGCCCCTCTGGAAGAGGGGATGGTCACCTCTTTTGGGGGCCCATGTGCTTGTTGGGTGAAGCAAAGAGGGCTGAACCTTGGTGTAGGACATGGGATTGGGAGAGAGACCCTTTGCATGCTTTCATAGTTCACCTTTTCTCTCTAAAATAGTATTCCTGCCATAAAAAGTTTTGTAACGTTTTGAGACCTCTATGGTCCAACAGAAACACTGGTAAAAGCTGGAGAGGAAGAAGTTGCTGACATAGACATGTGTAGGCTGAGAAACAAGGTCTGAAGTCATCCTGTCTAACTGCAAGTGCTCAGCCACCATTGGTATGTTGGGGCTGTAGCTGTCTTTGGTCTCAGGATAAGCAGTGACTGGAAAGCTACTGGAGTCTTTGGGCTTCAACTAGCCCTTCTGACAAAGTCTGTCATTTGTCTTAGTGCCATGTTTTCCACTGAGACACCAGAAAGTATTCCCAAGAAAACATGTATGTAACAATTGCTTTATGCAATCTTTTCAGTGTACTAGCAGCCCTGACTGATCCTCGGTGCTAAAAAATGAGAGGGGAGCCACCCAGCAGTTAGTTGGTCAAAGAGGAAGAGAGGGAATTGTTTTCACGCAGTGCAAGGACTCAGGAAAAACAGGCAAGAGCAATTAGATAACCACATAGATGGTTCACACAGCCACTGGTGGTTTTGGTGCAGAAAAGAGGAATAATGCTAATGTGGTCAAGATGCTGTCCAGAGAGAAAAATCTGCATTGGTATGTCAAAGACTGTGTTCAATGGAATACAAATGGAAGTCAATGAAAAGGGAGGTTAACTCAAAGCACAGAGTAAGTGGAGAGCATCTGATTTTGCTATGAGATCTGGGCCTCTGACTTGTATACACAGGACACTCAAAAGAACTGTAGGAGAGACCAAAAAAACACTGATAAAATAATGCTGTTGAGTATAATCGAAAGGCATTTGTGTTTGTTTTGCTTGCAACTTTTTTGTTACATTAGCTGTTTATTTTACTAAGACACTTAGACTATGGGTAGGTGTGTAGGTGTGTGTAGTCATGAGGTATAGGTATCTGAGGTATCTGTTATGAGTTTAGTAGCCCCTCAGGCTAAGTGATGCCCATGAGGCTGCATGACCCCTGCTGATGGGAAGGAGGGCAGAGCCATCCTCACTCACAGATGGCAGAGGAACCCCCACAGGAGCTGGCTGTGGTCCACATCACCACTCTCACGCAGGAGCTACTGGGCCAACTCCGCTGCTATAGTCAATGTTTCAAAGCAGTAGACCACCAGATTTTTCAATGTGTGCTGTGGAAATCTGTTTTTACTCACACAAATGGTCCCTGGGAAAGGGCTTTGTTGTGTCTGACACAAGCCTCCAGTGGAAGGCATGAACACAACTTCTTGCCAGTTTGTTTTATTCAACAATCTGATTTTCTTTTGCCGCTTAAAGGAAAATGCCTACTTCCTCTCAGACGGTTTCTGTCTGTGGCTATTCTATTTTTCAGTAGGAAGATGGAAGGCTTTTTTTTCCCCCGCGTCTCCAGACATTTGCATTTTGCTTTCTTCTTCCTAATTCTTCAGTGCTTTCCTGCCAGAAAGTAACTGCCAGCATATATTTTTCTGTGCCGTGGTTTGTGACAGATTAAAATTAATTATCTGTATCTTGACATGTACAAATCTAGACTTTTCTCCACCTTCCTGTAAGTGACATTATGCTTTGGCATGGGTTGCAAATTGTTTATAGCATTAATAATGTCAGTACTTTAAAAGTTTACCCAATCATGTGCTTTGCATAGAAACTATGTGGACACAGCATATTCCTCCAGGAACATATAAAATATGGCTCTGAAGGTATTTAATAAAGATATCAAGAATATATGATAGAGAAAATCCATAAGGACCTTGTAAACTCTGAGTACATCTGCTTTTTAGAATCTTACAGTTGGAAAATTATACACTTACTGTTTTTGATTTCTACAACTATTTCAAGTTTTCATCTATTTTTCAAATTATCTGAATAAACATTGCGTTAACCTGCACATAATCTCATGGTGATAAATCTCTTAAATTCATCATTGTCATCCAGTCTGTGCCACTAGCTTGAAAACTTTGATACTGAGCTTGTAAATCAAAGATAATTCACCAAGAAATTGTTTCATAACTATCTAATAAATTGATAGTCAGAGTCATGATTCTTTGCTGACATTTACCATTTGTCATCACTGTAGCCTTTGTGAACTGAATCTGAGATTCATACATAGTCTTTATGTTACTTCAGAAGCATAAAGTTTATAATGAAATGGTAATGGGGACTTCGCTTGATTTCAGAGAGATCCATAGAGGAACAGAGAAGCTTAATGGGTTTGCAGCACCTCTTCTACCTCCTTGCTTAGGAACATAGTGCAAACAGATGAGGTTGAAGCATTACTGTGCTCTACTTATGCTTTGGCTGCCTGAGAGATCTGCTGGGAATTGCTGCAGTCAAAACACATTGGAAGTCTGTAACAGCTTTGGCTTTGGAGAGAGAGCCTTCAGCAGAGTCAGGGGGAGAAAAAAAGGAGGAACAAAGGAGCTGCACATCTATTTTCTCTTTTCCTTTCTGCATGAGCATTAAGTGAGGGTTGGTAAGAGTGGAGGGTATTCTCTCACAAAGTTGTCTGATGATGCTTTTCATGATTCTTAAGTTCATGATACCATTAGATCTAGGAGTAATGTCCCTAACACATTACAGATCCTTCCCTTAAGTAAAGCCAAAGAAGTAAATTTGAATAGGCTAGAAGAAGCCATTGTGGGGATCTCATGGATTGACAGAAACATTTGGGAAAGTTTTCAGAAAATGGATGACAAATTACTGTACAAAATTCCATGAGTCAAATCCTCATCTGGTTAATGTAACTTTTTTTCCTATGAAACTGAAACCTCTAGATTCATTAACACCAGATGAAGATCTGGTCCTTGTCTGAATTTTTCCAGGCAGACAGCTATTACTTTTGCCCTCAAATACTAGCCCTATTACTTCAATAAAACAAAGCAGCCAAAATTTCAAAATTTAGGGAGAGGGATATGGGGGGAATTTTTCAAGCCAATAGTGGAAAGTTGCTTCAGTCTAGTCTGGAGGAACAACTTGTACTTCTCCATAATGGTCACATTAACATGGTAAATTAATTCAATTATAAGTGTAATTGATGGCAATTGATATTGACTGCTGTCAATGCACAGGTTTTGTTCAATGTCTCATGTTTTCAAAAGAATATAAGGTCTTTGTTGTTACAAATCTACAGAGTAGTTGATATTAATAAGAAAATACAATTTCTGGTTTGCCCCTTGTCTGAAAGCAATGAAAAAATCCTGCTGATTTTCCAAAAATAATTCCATTGAATTTTGAGAAATCTGGTTAGGGTCTGAAAGGTCTCCTTTTCATGAAAAAAAAATGACATGGAAAAAAGTCAATTTTATTTTTTCCTGATGATACTCTGCTGAGACTCTCTGAGCAAAACTAAAAAGTTACTGTGGTAACTATGCAAGCTGCAAGACACCATTGCCCAGAAAAAGACCTTCTTAGCATTCAAGGGACATTTCTAATGCCTATATGCCAACATCTTGCTTTTTGTAATGCATACCTTGTAGTTTTTAAAACAAATCTGTTCTAATTGTTCTTAATGCAAATCTAAATCCATGTATTTCCTCTTGTTCATATAAGCTTGACACTGTTAGACAGGCTCTTTCCTTTGTCAGGGGGTCTGTGTGAGAAATATTGTCTATACTGAATCTTATCACTGAGTGACACTCACTGCACTTTCTGTGTTATGTGCTGACACATATTCATCAGTATGTACATTTGTTTAGATGAATATACACGTTTGTTAGTGGAAAACAAACTTCTTTAAAATAATGGGTTCCTTCAGAGAGTCCAAGGATCTGGACTGAATAGAAAAAAACAATAGCTCAGAGTCAGAATAGAAGCTTTGAGCCCTAGATCATTCAAATGCCCAGAAATACGTGAGAAACTCTAAATATCGCATGGGTCTTCATTGTACCATGTAGAGCCAAGTAAGGCCAGAATTTTATCTCTCAACTTCAGTGGTACCAAGTAAAAGAGATTACAGACAGAATCGTTGTATTTTATAGCTTTGGAATTACCCAAGGAATTCAATTCTCAGTAAAAATTTAACTGTTGAATGTCACCAGACACATCGAGTCATGTTTTATCTCAAGCATATCAACTTCGTTTTATATCAACTTAGTCAGATACCAGCTTCTCACAATTATTTTTCAATAATTAAATAAAAGGACTTCGTCTGGAATTCTGAGTCTGTTAGCAGAAGGCCTTAGAGCACAGCAGCTGCTTGGAGGGGTTTCCTGAAAGGCTTTGTTCAAAGAGAATCACAGCCAAACAAAACATAACTAAGACTGAATTAGTACTAGCTACAAAATAGGATGTTTAAGAAACCACACATACATATCAGGCACTTAAGAGCTGATCATGGACAAGATAAAAGACATGCAAAAGCAGCCAGCTTGTGTGAAATACTCCTACCCTTCCTGCCTGCCTGCTTTCCCAGGATAATATTACACGGGCTGCCCATGTTGTGGAGGAATATGAGTTGCAGTGATTAGTAATGGTGACCCCCACCCAGCTAGAACCACTGTTTTGGTCACCTCTCATCCAAGCATCCCTTTCCTCCTTTAAATAGCAGCAGAAGTGGAAACTCTGGGTGGCTTCAGGGACTCTCTGACACTTAATTTTTTGTCTTTTTTTTGGTGCATATGGAAAAGAATTAATCTACAAGAGTTATTTTATTTCTGTTGTTTGGTTTTTTGGGTTTTGTGGTTTGGTTTTTTTTTTTGATTGTTTGCTCTGATTTCTGTGCCCAAAAGTCTTTCTGAGTATGGTTTTAGTATTGTCCTCTCAAAATAAGTGCAGTTCTTAGGGCAATACAGATGAAATTTCATGTAAGACCCCAATCTATTTCTTTCTCCATCAGAGAAATCAATGTAGATATCAATGTAGAAATCAATGTCCACATTCAAATAAAATCCCAATAAACTGTCGTGAGGCTGCATAAAAAACTTTAATATTATTTCATAACTAATAAGATCAAAAAGCCTTTTGAATATATTTAATTGGTAATTTGTTGTTAGCAAATGGCAAGATAGCAAAGGCTCCTCAAGGCCAACGTGGGCCAGGCTGCTGCATGGCAAAGTCAGATATCTGAGCATGAAAGATAGGGGGTCTTCATATCCTTAAAGTATTAACAGCTCAGAAATAAAACTAAAAAAACAACCAAACAAACAGAAAACCAAGACTCAACTCTTTAAATCTACAAAATTTGATGAGGTATTTTGACTTCTGCAAGTGAACTATGTTATCACCTTTGTTTTCTGCTTCTATAGTTGTTGTCATCACTGTGCTCAACAAACATGTTTTTACTAAGAACCAGCCCTGTTTCTAGATCAGTAAATACTGGTTAAGGTACGTTGATAGAATAGTGATGAATGGGATGTAGTCATTCCCAAACAGACAGTTCCTTTGGCTTTGTTTCATGCAGTGAGCTCTTGCTATTGTCAGGGAGTTTTAATTAAAAAAAAAAAAAGAGGTGGAAAGTAAAAGTACGTGTCAGGTCTTTTTGGAGTGTTACATGTAAAATTTGGAATTGCTAGCAGGTTCCTTACAAATAATATCTGGATATGATTAATAGAGTTTCTCACTGTTGTCACAGATCTTTCCGCAACTCATGCAAAAGTGCCTCCAGCTGAAGTATATAATTAATGGCACCATAAAATCTTATTCTCTAATATCAGAAAATGATTTATTATAGCAGATATACACATTTATCCAGAAAACAAAAAAGTCTTATATTGGATGTGCTAGATGAAGTAATGTGGCAAAAAAATTATCCTTGATGCTCTTCAGGTGTCTGTCTGAGAACCTCAATGAAAGTTACATGAAATCACGTTTTGGTGCTTTTTTATATATTTGTCTGGGTACAATAAATACAAAGGTAAGAAAATTAAAAAGGTGCAAACTTCACAAAACTGCTGTCCATTTAGAGAAGGTTACATTTAATCTTTAAAAGAGTTCAACTGATAATCAAATATATTGATTAATTATTGTTATTTATTATTAGTTAGTTATTAGTTGTTGGTCAGTTACATTTCCGATTTCATCATCATGGAAAAATATTGTAATATGACCATTATATTCTATGTTTTTTCCCAAAATACTAAATAATTAATCATTGCCAACAGTTTCAGTGTGGAAACAGATGTATTTCTCCATGTCCCTATGGTATATTTGAATCACCATGAAGGAAAATCACATAAGACAAGCAGTTGTACATGGCAGTTCCACAAAGCAATAAAGCTTCATTTTTCCCTTTTTCATCCAAAAGTATCTGAAAAAAAATATTGATTTTTAAGTCTACCTCAATTTCCTCCAAAAAAGAAAGTTTAAGTGTCTGAATACCATGTGCAATAGACTGTGCTGTAGTTTAAAATAGTTCAGACACGGTTACAAAAATGTCATGTACTTACTGTCTGAAAACATGAAATAGCAGCCAGATATTTGTGATATTCCCTTTTCCAAAATTCACTGAAGTAAGTGGAAATGTTTCCACTGATTACACGGATTTTGGAACAGATTGTGTTCAAGTTGGTTAAGGTTCTGCCTAAGGAAAGATTACAGGAATACGATTCTATTTTGAGAATTTAAGAAAATGCCTATTTTAAGAGATTTCCATTTAACATTTTTTTGCTGGACAACTGAGTACTTAAACAAAACTAAAAAAAATTGTGGAGATAAAGAAAGAGTAATCTGCTTACCGGATGGCATACTTTTCTGCTCTATCTTCTTATTATTTTATTCTCCTAAATGATGTTTTTCTTCATAAATATTTAACATCTAAAAACATTCAAATGTCAAGGAAGAAAACAGATGGAATTATTTGACTAATATTTCAATATTGCTAATATTTTGCAAATGATTAATTTAATTAAAATTATGCAGTAAGGTTTAATTAAGTATAAGTAAATTCTGGCATTTGCATTGCAAGATTTAATTGACTTCTTTGACTAATAAATACTTCCCTTTTCTCACATACAGTAGATTAGAAAACTGCTGGAGGTAAACTTCTGAAATATGAAGTGTCTGAGCTTCATGGCATCAGTTATAGGCTAATTATATAGGCCTGTTTAATTTCAGTTGATTTCAACTAGTATTGTAATGTCCATGTTTTGTAATGATATCAATAAATAAATAAAGGCTAAAGCAAAAAATATAACATAATAAATTTATGGCTGGCCATTTCTAATGAAATAACCTTTTTCATGTCTTATGATTAATAAGATATTATATAAAGTGAAGTTTTTCATTAGAAAATGATAAATTTTTAATGTGTCATGTAAATAGCAAGGTTACTGTACAGAAATTCCACATATGGAGAGCAATCTGTCATGATGATCTTTTCACTAATGAGTGCATATGGTTTTTACTCATATTTTCTCTGAACACTTGTACCTAACCCACAGTATTCCAGAGCAATCAGATATTGTGGCAACAAGCCCAGATACAAAAAAGTAGTACTTTGCTTATGCAGGGAAATCAGAACTTTGCTATCATATATATTTTTTTAATTATTATTTTTCCCCTAGGAGGAAAAAGAGCAAACACTTCAGACTGTTTTGAAGAATGAAGATTGATTTGCCATTTAAAATGTAGTTGCCTGTGACAACAGAGAACTAGACTAGATAACTCACTCCTGTATTTTTACTTAGGAAAAATCTGATTTAGTGTATAGAAAACTCTCTAAGAGTCCACTGAAAAGGAATTAAGTAAAGCTAAATTACATTTTTATTCATTATCTATATGTAGGCAGGAACTAGTATGTTTGGCATATGTTAGGACTTGTATTTAATTTCTTCTCATGCATCTCAATAAACTATGGCTTTATAATTACTTATGCATGAGTTAGCAAGTCATGAACCCCCTAAAGAGGAAGTTATTTTCTTCTTTTTTACTTGGATGCTAATATAAACTGTACAGTGTGAATGGACCCCAAGTTTTGGCACCATTGCTTTGGTGCTGCTACGGTTTTGGTATTTCTTTAACACTTGGTAATGTCACAAGCACACAGGGTACCAAGGTCTGCCCCTGAAGAACCTCTCAGACTATGTGTACAGGTCTGTGGGAAGCTCAAGAAAAAGAAGGCCCTTAAAAATATCTAACATGACAAGGATATAAAACTGTAGAGATCATCTCTGTGATACAGAGCCTACATCCTGGTAAGGCTGGCTAGGAAAGAAGAAAATTTCTCTGAACATACCTGCACCTAGGGTTCCAATCAGCTAGACTGACGCTACTCTTCCTTGTAACACAGGGGAAGTTCGTGAAGCCCTGTTGCATTTCAGTCCTGTTCTTCAGGATTACCAGGGTACCTGCAGCTGAGTAAAACCCAGAAAGGAAAAGCTTTTCTTCCAGCTGTCAGGTTAATGGCTAGACCACCTGTCACTGATCCATCAGCTACCCATGCTTTGGTAGTAGAGATCTCTAAGGCACTTCCTACCAAAGGTCTGGGATGGAAGGGAAAAGAGGAAAGAGGAGGTTAGCAATCTTGCTGAAATGCTAACTGGAACTGAGAGATCTGGGACATGGATGGGAATTGCTGCCTCAATAGACATACTTCTGGATAGCACCTAGAAAATGTATCACTCAGCACACAAGCAAAAGGAAATACGGCACGTCTGCCATGCTCATACCCTTGCATCATACAGAAAGAGGTTCTTGAGGAAATGTACTGTCACCATCGCGGGAAAGAAATGATAATTTGCATTGTTGCAGTCTATTTCCTGTTGGTGTTATGTAATTACAATATTTTGATAATGTTAACAACTTTGCATGCAATGTTATTACTCTTTATTCTTTCTCGTGTATTTACATAGCAATATATAGCACCGTTGAAACAAAGTACTAACAAACAACAGTCGAATTTATGCACTTTTAAAAGCCATCACAGACTTTATCTGCTTGCCAAGAGTGAAAGCACACACGGAAGTTCTGTGGTGCACAGGACTCTGTCTGTTCTCTTTCCTCTGGATTTTTCAGCATAAATTTTCAGGCAATAGGTTGCAGCTCATGTGCTAACTGCCCTAAGTGGTTAGGAAGAAACTGATCTTTTGCTATGTCATTCATCTACACTCATCTTCTGGTGGTGTTTGAGGAATCAATTTGCCTTTCTCTTCTCTCTCCATTCTTTCTTCCTCTTTCTCTCTATGT